>NC_134277.1:134669338-134841838 GCF_949628215.1 Phalacrocorax aristotelis | reverse complement strand
CACGACACCTTGCCACCTGTCAAAATTACAGCTTTCTGTTCATGCACCATCCCTCAAATAGTTATTTTCTGCAAGCCTGGCTGCATCCCACAATTCATTATTTACTGTATAGTTCTATCCCTGTGCAATGTCAGAAGATAACCCTTTGATGATAAGGGATGGTTTACATAAAATGGTTAAAATTCACAAAGTACTTCAATATTTCCTATAGTAGTTAAACATTATAAAATATATAAGGCTATTGTACTATGACTTTGCCAGCAAAGAAATCTTGTATGCAAAACTTTCTCTTTACATTTTCATTTTTTAAAAGTAGTGCTTTTCCAACATGAAAGAGCAGTTTAGTATTAAAAGGAGCAGATTAAAATTTAAACAATTAGTTACTGTGAACTTCTCCTATGCTATGTTTATCCAAGCATCTAGATATATTCATACTATTGCACAAGTTTCACTGAGCCACCGACATCCATATATGTATACACACTACAGTAAACAATAAATCTGGCATATCAATACAAGGGATTTTAAACCACATAAAATCACACTGGTGAAGAGAACAGTAGCAAGCATGTATGTGCTGTGAATAAATTTCAGAGCAGTAACACTTAGATGTAGATTCACTGTATCATATACATGTAAAGAAAGGCAAAGCATTGCTTGCAGATGCTCAGGTATCTGATTCAGGGGAGTAAAAACAGCTACCTCAGAGAAATGTTCCCTGTGTCTCCTGCTGACATGATTCAATCCTGGCCCACAGGGATCACCACCTATTCACCTGGAGTTAGGCTAAGACTAGCAACACATTTCACATAGGCCACCAATAACTGTCACATGGTAGCAACCTTCAGTCACAACTGACTGAGGTCAGACTGAAACTGGTCACTCAGAGGTTAAAGGTTCTGTATTCTATTACCAGTCCTAGCCATCCAGTCACCACACTATAAATATTTAATATAATTACAGTTTGCTCCTCATAAACTTCATTCACTGGTGGATGCCACTAGTTTCCAATTTCTTGATGACAGAAATTGAAACTCAGCTGAAACTGACCCTAAAAGTCTTGCTTTCCTTGTCTTTAGATTAATTCAAATTGTAATCCACTCTAATTTGAAAATGCATATACAGAAGAGTTGCTCCTGTAAAATGGAAAAAGCTCTATTTCACATTCTGGACAATGTCAAATGTCTGTCTCTGTTTACTTTCTTCCTACAAATTCCCTGAAGTGACACATTGAATTACAGTGTAAATCTTCTGTGCTGTGAATAAGAACATGGTCCTGGCTGGAGGAGGGAGAATTAAGAAGGTATTTTCACACGTTAGTGATGACAACATATAATTGACTTGTTGCTCTGTTTTGTTATGCTACTCAGTGGTTACGCTGTCATCAATGACTTATGAAATTAACTCTCTCTCTGCATGTATGTCTCTTTGAAAGCTGTGGGTAAAGGAAAAGTGGCTTATACCACCTTGGAAATATTTGACAGGTATGCTGTCATCACTTTAGAAATATGGTGAAACTAAGCAAAAATGTGGGAAATGTGGTGGTTGTTTTGCATTATTCAGTGCAATTTTTAGAAACTGTCATTCTTCACAAGACTAAATCACAAAACTAAATATGCATTTAACATTAATAATGAAGATTTAAAGTTTTCACACCCTACTAGTGTAACTGTTGGATCTCAGTTCACAGGAGAAGATTATTTGGGATAAGACTATATATCAATGTCCTTATGCACACACACATATAACTTGCTATTATTAGGGAGCGAAAATGGCCAAAATATAATCTAAGTTGAAGATGGGTTCCTGTTAGATATTTGAGTATAAAAATGCCAGAATCAAACAGATAGGGAAAATAGGGTGTTAGAATCACTTTAACAAAATTAAATAACTGCAGATGTTACAACAAACTGGTCCTGGTAAACAAGGCCAAAGAGATTAGTTACCAGTTATTGCAGTTCTTCAAGTGAAAGAGAGTACACAGATTCATAAATATGTCCTATCACTAGCAATCTGAGAAGTTTTTCCACTGTAGTGCTTGCAGAAGTTAACACTCAAAGCCACACTCTCTCTTTTAGTATGAACATAGTATGGAATGCATTTGGCATTGTTTCAGTTTTACTTCAACCACAGAAATAAAACCGTAGAAACACTGAAAGACTTTGAAGGAGAACTGAAACCAGACTACAGCTGCAATTATAGGGTGTTATGTTATGTCTGCCATAGCAAAACAGTCGGATTCCTTTTCCATCTTAACCAGAACATCTGATCACAGTGGAAATAACAGAAATATATACACCAATGTGATGATGGAATAAAGAATGTCCTCCCAAATGATCCTGTACTCTCATGCAAATGGGAGCACAAAATTGATGCCTTCTCTTCATCATGGGAAGCAAGAAGATGTAAGTGAGGTTGGTCATACACATCAAGAGTACCAAGAATATTATGGAGCAGATCTCCCACTGTCAGTTTGCTATGCCAGTAGTGATCTTCTAAAGGGTTATTGTGTTAGCTATCATTGATTGTGTGTGCCAATTTTGGATATGAAATAGGAATGCTTTGCCTGAACTGCAAAGGTGGGGCTCTAGAATACTGAAATGCAGTTTCTGTTCCTCTTGTATCCAAGGCATACCTACAACAAAGATGCCCGAACAACCTCGCCATTCCACTACAGGCACGCTTGACATCATTGCTTTATGAAGCCAGGGTAGGTGGAGGGGCATTTTTTGTGAACGTTGAGCTGATTTCATCACCACAGCCAAGAAATCCAACAGTGTGAAAAACAGTGAGCTGCTACTTGGTCAGAAAGTACACTGTGTGTAATCACACTTGGGAGGCAACCAAAGCAAAGATGAGCATGAAATATTAGGTACATAGAAACTATTGGTGCTAAGAATGCCAGGTACTATTTACCTGGGGTAGTTAGACAACAAATAAACCAGATTCTGACAGGATCTAGGAAAGCTCTCATCACTAAGAATCATTCTACAAACCTCCATAGTCTATGACAGCACAGAGTCAGTTTTTTCATGTTCACTTAGACAGAGATGTGTCAACAGAATCTGTGTTTTCCTCAGAGAATGATAATTCCCTCTGAAAAGAAAGAAGTTACTGGGGGAAAAAAAAATCCCTAATCATACAAAGACCATGCAGAAGCTTGAACTGTTAATGATCCCACCAGAAATCAAACCAGAAATAATAACACTGAGGTGATCTTCTCCCTATGTAAAATATATATGCTCCCTGGAAATCTCGAATTACAGAATGGAATTTCCTGAATAACTCCAGAAAGTAGCCATCCTTAACTTGACTGTCAGATATAAAAGCTCACTCTGAAGTCCAGAACCACCACTCAGCTCCTCTTTCTAAAATAAAAATAATAAAAAAAACGAGCACTGAAAGAAGTGTTGTATCTTATAGAAACCTACATTCCACATTACATACCCTTTTGTTGAGCAAGAGCAAGGAATGTACACATCCCTATACATCCTTTAAAAAGGCAGAAGTTCTACACACTCACATGATAAGGCACATTTCCACCCATATTCTGATTGAACAGTCTGAGGGTGTAACCTCCAGTTACTGGAGGGATCCACACTGTATATATGCACATATTTATATATATATTTTCCACTAATTGGCTTTCATCCTGATCAGCCAAAGAGGGAAACAGTATAAGGTCTTCGGTGCTATTTGTGTTTGTATGAGTGCTGTGTTTTCTGTCTGCATTGATCTGTGTGGCCGACCGCTTATATATGTACATGCATTTTGTGTATGTGTGCTTGCGTGCCTGTTGCAATTGTATGCTCAGTCTTGCTGCTGGCTGGGCCTGGGGACACCCGCTGCAGCAGCTTCACCTCTGTTGAGTGAATCAGTGTATGCAAAAGTTTCTTTGCCTACAATAAAAACCCCCAAACCCAAGGGGTTTACAAAATATATAAACTCATCAATCAGAATAATTTCTTCAAGGGATTATTAACTGCTGAAATACAACTGAGGGGAGCTAATTAAAATCACTGTAAATGAAAATGATCGCTTTTCTACAGAAGTATAACAGCAGTCCAAATCAACAACACAGATGAGAAAAAACAAGTGTAATCTGCCATATGACTTTTTAAGAAAAAATAAAGACTATGGGATACCACAATGAGGCAATTTCCATTCTTTTCTGTTTAATCTCTTTTCAAGGACTCTGCAATTTGTTACAAAAAGGGAAAGAAATCTAACCTTCCCATGTCCCAAATCTGCAAGGAGTGTTTCCAGAATCTTGGTATCTTCCGGGGAACCCTGGAAGCAATTACATCCATCACTGAGGCAATTTTGTTGCTGTTCGGCCACTAAGTAAACAGTGTTAAAGAAAAAATGCACAAGAAAAAGGAAAACTTTAGAAATATAAGCTCCCTGTTCATCCTAGTTACTAACTTAGCTGGCTGAAACTGAACCAGACAGACCTCCATCATTCTGTTCTTCCTTCTAAAGCAAACTGCCCAAAAAGAGTAAATTGAAAAGTCCAGCAGCAGGCATGGTATTAGAGAGGTATGGGCAGTTCTGATATCATTCTTCACATTCATCCATTTTGTCTGCAATACATAATAGCTATGACATTTATGATGAAAGGTTTTAAATGGGTATAGGAGCAAGGATGAAAAAAAGGGAGGAGAAAGACTATATAAAAGCTAGGAATTATAGCTGCAATCTGGTTTTTGATGAGGAGACAGAAAAGCAAAAATATTTATATTCATATCTTGACCTTGACTGATAACCTGTCAGTCCATCATGTAGAGCAAGTGCAGTTGGTAACATTCTTTGCAGTCCTAATTCCCTCAACAATCAAAATTATTTGCTTTGTTTTCTTCTTAGGGAAGGGCAAGTTTATGCAATTTTGTCCTGGTAGGGGGATGGGATGATGCTGAGAAATGCATATATGGACATAGACCTGTGACTACACTTGTATTAACAGTCACCGAGAGCTTGACAATGACCTCTCAGACCCATTGTAGACATGTGGCCATTTGCCCCCACAAATCTGTAGGGAACACTTGTGCTTGTATACAGATCCCTACAGCCACTCTGCTTCCCCATTTATAACAAGGGTATATAATAGGAACTAAGAAAAAGAAAATTAAGGGCAGAATCGATGTTTCCTGTTTTAAGACAAGAAAACTCTCATTTGACTGACTGTCACAAGATACTATTTCCCTTACCAGCAAATTCATATTTCATAGCCAAATGACAAAGTTCTGCAATACTGGAGGAAAACCATGAATCATCCTTTAAGACGGAGGAAATAACAACCCACAAGTTATGCACCATTCAGATTCCTGTATTCTTACACATAATAATGTATCTTGAATTATAATACATGTAGGGCATTACATGTACATTTCATAGAGCAACCGAATGTACAAAATATTTGAGAAATCTCACATGACATTTTGAAAGGATTATTTTCTAGCATTCTTCTCAGCTTCCTCTACTCAAAAAAATGACCAGAGGAAAGACCACCACTTGGTAAAGTGGCAGGATATTGAAAGGAAGAACAATCTATGACACTAAATTCTCACTTATAAGAGAGAGAGTTGACTCACCTGGTATCGCAACTCTATTATTTTTCCTTTTAGCCTTATCTATCAAATGCCTAACAATGGAAAACAGAGGGTTTGGTTCCAGTTAAATGTTTTGGGGGACCATATTATAAAAAAAACTTTCCTGACAAAAGAAAAACAGTGGGTGCTCCTCCTATACCCAAGAGGTATTACCACCTCTTGTTAATACAGCAGCACATAGGAGAAACTTAAAATAAATTACTGCTATCGCTTCCAAATGAAAACATAAGCCGGGCATACTGCTGAAAGTGCTAGTTTGCACCATGGTTCAGTCAAGCCATTCAATTTCTGTAAACATGTATCAAGAGCCCTTCCAGAAGACAAGAAGTGGTCACTCCAGGTGCTTTTTGTGAGTAGCTGCGGATCTTGTATTGCAACATCGTAGAAATGTTCCAAGTACATTTAAAAAAGTAAAAACCAATTTTCAACAGCTATAAAAAACTGTAAGTTTTGAAGTGACATACCAGCTGGAAACTAAAGTTAATGGATTTAAACTTTTCACAACTGTCATTCTTTACAGCAAGTGAAAATTCAGAGACATTACGATCTAGGTTATACTGCATAGATATTTTATGTAGATAAAACCCAACACAGGTTGAGAAATTGGCCTGGAGATATGAGTGCGCTCAGGTAAACTCCTTTTCCCTGTTTCCTCAGCAAAGCAGTTACACAGAAGCTGGTAACTTTGAATGGCACAGTCTATTCATACTACATGTACTGGAGACAAGTGTCCATCTCTTTAATAATACAAGACTCTGTAGATTTTATTAATTAAAATTGTATTTTTCATCATTTTCTAGTTTCTGTTGGTATTGTTACCTAATTAAAAATTATTAGTATTTTCAATAGCGTTTAGAACATCTATTCCTTCTACCCAGTTGCCAGACTGCAAAAAGTAGGTATTTTCATTTTTATGAAATAAACAAAAATTACTACCTTGCAGTGAAGCCTCTATTTCTTAACCAAATGCATCATGGGTAGCAGTTGTGCATACTATTACTCATTATTTAAACAATCTGCCACTAGCTTATCATGAAATGGTGGAGGTCTTGGGGGGTGGGACTGTCAAAGACTGCAAACAGCACTGTACACAGTTCCAGTGACACCTCACTAGTCCATTACTTACAGCAAAGGCATTACCAACTCATTTCACAGAGGCAAAGGAACATATACCAACTCTATTCCGTAAAAGTCTCATCCTGACAGTTTTAATTATATTTTTAATTTTATTTACTCTGATATAGAAACTGGTATAAATAAAGTGCAAGTTATGGATCTAAATGCTCTGTAATAGAGTCTGGTCCTTAATCTGGTAAATTTGTAGACCTACTTTTAAAAATTGTTTGAATTTAAATAGAGAGAAACGTGCCATTCTCACATGGCACCACATTTTCTATGCTTCAAAAGTAAACAAATTCTACACCCGGGTCTATTAATTTTACTCAATATAAACATGAGCTACATAATAGCATATCTTCCTTTATAATAATTTAAGGTGTTAGTGCATAAAAGTCATACGATATTTTTACAGTGAACTAATCAGGAAAAAAGCTGTGTTTTTACTTAGAGCTTTTTACCCACTATGTATAAATATAATTCAGTGTCATTAATGTGGTTTCCACAGTTAAAAATAAATAAAATAAAAAATTTTAGCCTTCATACACAGTACCATTTTCAACATACTTTGCATGTTTCTTTTGATAGTTTTGTTATGAGATCTTTTGTCACTCCTGTTTTGTGTCTGAGTTGTATTAGAGCTTTGACGTACCTTCTTTTCAAGTTCTGTGAAATCAGATTTAAGAGCGACAAAGACATCATGCCAGTGAGCTTCTTCAGCTGTAGGCACTTTCTGATTGTCCACTGAAGGCTGCCTGTGCTGCTGAACAATTGTCTTTTGGTCTTCCAGCTGTGTATTTAAGTCAACAGAAAAGACAGATATAAGAATAAGCAATGATCTAAATACGCTACAAAGAAGTACCTTTCTGTCATTCTATATTGTTCCTTGTTACTTAATACATATTTACTTCTACCAAGGTATCTTATTTTTCCATTTACTTATACATTGTATGCACCAGAGAAATTTTTTTGTACTGAGCTTTTTAATAAATCTTTAACAAGCATTTATTGATATATTACGAAAATCTAAGTTGCTCAGAGTTATTATCTCATTATTTCATAATATGCCTCTCTATAGCCTGTCAAAAAAGTGTCGCCAAAATATGCTTGTCTATCACCTACCATATTTTGATTTTCCATCACCAAAAGACAGACTTTCTAGAACATGCTTTCTCAACAAGAAACAATTTTGGATTTTCTTTGAGTATATTTTTCATTTTAGGATTTCCAACTTCTATGTCTTCATATTTGTTTTTTCAAATCCCTTTCTACTGTGCAACAAAAGAAATTATTCTATGTGGCAATCTCCACTCTGCGAAGGTAATTTATTATGAAGCTTACTGTATACGCCTAATTTTATATTGCATAATAAATCTTCAACTACCCCTATATGTGACAACTCTGAAGGTTCAGTCAGAGGTTGGATGTATCAATGTTTAATGTATCTCTTAATAAAAAATTAGCACAAGCCTTCAATGAAAATAAATGTCTTGGTTTATGTGGTCTACTTCACAGGACTATTAAAATTATTTTTATTACAGTGTTAGTATTCATATAGGCATAATAACAAAGTTAACTATTAGGTTTAGCATAGCAAAATAGGCACTGAAACATGTCTGCCCTCACAAGGGAAATGTCCTCAGTCAAACACTGGCAAGCTACAAAGTACAACAAAATTCATTACAAAGAAGAAAGAAATGTCTATCTCTATAAAACAATTGCTCAGTGTAATATAGCTTAGAAAAAAATGTCATATTTTATTCTATATTATTGTAAAAAATATGTGGTCAGCATGTTTTAAATAAGACAGTGACCAAACAAGGGCAATTATATACCTTAATTGTTGTATTTGACAAATTACTAAACCTTTGCTGAATACACCAGTGTGTTTCATTTTTGTGTAACAGATTCTGTTTTAAGGGTCTCTGATTTAGTAGTCATCATTCTATTTTCAAAATAAATCAAAACGAGGGGAAAAAAATAAAAGGAAGTAATTTTGGACTTCCTAGAACAAAACCTTTATTTTTCTGAAAGTCAGTACAATATTCAACATATATTGCTTAAGAAAGGATTTACAGCCAAACATTTGAAAATTAAGTAGTCAGCTGCTTCAGTTTTGGTGGAAAGTATTTCTGCTGTCATTTGGATACTTAAAAATGGTTTTATATTAATGTAAGTATTCTAAGTGAATCTACTATGCAGAGTGTTTACAAATGAACTTTCTTCTTTTGTACTTGAATGCAAGATAGTATTTTGATGAAAAGAGATGACTCTTACATTCAGCTATTTAAGACAATACAACTTCTCGTGGTTTCACTTGTGCTGCAGTGAATTTACTGTAAATTCCACCAGTCTGACAGATTCAATCAGTCCATGTGTTGAAATGACAGGTCATATTTGCAGCACCAAATATTTCAAGAATCACCAAAGATATTAAAAGTGACAAAGAATGCAGAGAGCAAAAAGAAGTGCATTCTAGTTGTAAAACAAAATTTCAGAGACACCACCACCCAGTCCATGCATGTTGTATGTAAATGAGTTCAGATAACATTATGATTAAGTTCACTAAATGAAAAAATCAACAAGATATTTTAAGGTTTATCTTTGCCATCAGCCTGGTTAATGAAGTCACAATTATTTGCTGATCTTTTATGAACTCCAGTAATTATTCCTTGATTTAAGGTTAGTGCAAGAAAACAATTTATTCATTTTTTTTAAAATAGTTTATGTTTGTGATTTGGAATGTTAGTTTTGCTCTCACTTTCAGAGAATGATTACTGTCTGTGTAAGAGCTCTAAGAAGTTATCTGGGGCAGAATATGCACTGCAGACTGCTTATAGCTACAATTGTATTTGTCTCAGGAGTCTGTCATGGGAAGATGATCACATCCTGAGTGATCTAGCATAAAATCTAAACACTACTTAGCTACTAGCTTCAAAAGGGCAATTTATCTTCAAAAATAAATGATGCACAATCTTAAGCATTAAGCAGTATTTTTCATAATCAAGCTGTATGTAGCTAACATACACTTGAGAACCTAGTTTTGTACATCCAAGTTTAAGAAATGCTGACGCTTTTCAAATTGAAATCTTCTGAAAACAACTTTTAGAGAAACATTACATTATAGTTATCATTAACAAACACACTTTTGAAACCTAATCTTTAAACAGTATTACATTTTGTGGATTAAAATGTACAATTCTCAATTCTGTTCCCATTGTCTCAAATTAAATAAGAATGCAGTGCTTCAATATAATTTTCCCATGAAAAGAGTTTATTCTCAATGGAGTTGTCTAACAAAGGCTAATTCTACAGTTCTGATTGTTTTTCTCTAAGACATTAAGCACACTAAAAACCACAACTAAGCAAAAATGAGTTTGTGAGTACCGTGACCATTTCTAAAAAAAGAATTTAAAGTCTGGTAAATGGCACATCAATTAGCAACATTTTGCAATAGGCTTTACTGGAAAACTTATATCAACTTGTTCTAAACAGGCATTGAAAAACCTCCGTGAAATCCAAAACACAAATACTGACTTTTTCTGAAGTCAGTAATAGTTCAAAGATGGTAGCAAGGTCTACCTTACTTAAAAGTTCCGAAGCATGTATAGTTTTAAACTTTGCTGAAGCATACATATTTGTTTATCTAAATTTATAGATGTGAAAGAAGGGAAATAATCATAACCATCAAAATGCTTAAATAATAAAAAGGCATTTATTAATGTTTGAGTATTGTCCCCATTACTTCAACTCAAGGCCTCTGAACACAATGAAAGCAATAGAAAGAGAAATGCTGCATTCAGCCTAAAGTTCCTTTGATTCTAATACAACCCATGAAATATCAGTAAAATACTTGCATTGTCCAGACAGGACACTATCCTTCTGATTTAAAACAAAACAAAACAAAAAACCCCCAAAAAAACCAAAACACAAAAAACCACCAAACCAAAACCCCCAGTCAGAATAGTCATATGAACTGCTGGTTTCACAAGCAGAAAGAGTAATGAAGCTTAACTTACTATAAAGTTTTATCATTCGTTACATACTACATCTCTTTGACCCCACTGAGATGGAAAGACTACAGCAAGGTCCAGTCTGTCACTACCCTGTGTTGGGGCATAAGCCAGCCAGGGGCTGCTACGTGGACTGTGTAACAGTGCAGTTAGAGGCAGATGAATCTGATGGACTTCAAAACTTCTTTTGCCCCATCCCAACAGAGACAAGGCTCCCACAGCTCCATGTCCTTATGTCCAGCCAGCAATGAGGTAGAGTGTGTATTCCCAGTAGGTGCGCGCACACACACACACACAGACAAACACACACACGATGCAAACAATACATAGTGGCCAACCACACTGATTGCACAGTGAGAAGGGCCTATACTGCCACCTACATCAACACAAACAACTTTCACAGAAGTACAAAGAACATCAGTCCCATCTTCTCTCTCCTCTCTGTCTGATCAGGACTGAAGTTCAACATGCACATGTAACATAGGATTGTCCCATAGCTGGCCCCTAGATCCTGGTCTCCTCCAGTTGCTCAGCTCCTAGACCCTCAGCTGTGACTTGTGGTCCCACTCTGGAGGCTGGCACTCTGACCTCTCTTCCTACCCATCAGCTAGTCCGACTTAAGTTTTATAGCTGTCTTGCATGTACACATACTTTACAGACTCTCCAGCATCAGGCCTTCGACACTCAGTTTAAGCACGGTTCCCAGACCCTGGTCTCTCTACCTTTTGGCAGCCAGACCACAATATCTCTCTTCGCCCTTTCTCTCTAGTGGCTGGCATTCACACCTCTTATCACCATCAACAGCTAGTCGAGCTTGGAGTTTGCTACTACTCACATGTACAGGCTCAGGATAGAGAGCATGGCCACATACAAGGTAGTTAGAAATAGGATTTAATACAAATACAGAATACGTTGAGGTGATAAAGCACAGAGCTCAGTCAGAAAAGTGTACATATGCTTCTTTATCCTCTTTTTCCTCTACTGTCCACACTTGATCCTACCCAGTCTACCCTGACCCCTTCCTTTCCCCACTGTCATTCCTTCTCAACAAATCCCATCATAAGCTCTACACTATCCCAAAATTCTCTTTGTTGCTTTGGCATCTCACAATAAGTCCCACACATCTTTACTGCATGGCACTGCAGGGAGAGGATCTTTGTTGAGTCATCTTGGTTGATGTCACATCAAGGACAATAGGTTAATTGTTCTCCTCCGGTGGTCTAAGGAGCAGCCAATTCAGCGTGCTCCATTAGGTTACAAAGGCTTCTCTGCCTTTCACATTGCTCCTCTGATCCCCACCAGGTCCCTGTGTTTAATTTGCTTAGCTTTCAGTCAGCCAACTTAACATCTACCTTTCTTTCAAAGGGAGTTGTATTCTGAGTTTCCACTACATAGCTGCTAGTTTTCATAAAGCATAGAATTACCTTTGAGGGTTGTATTTTGGTTTTGAATATGAAACCGGTAAAGGAGGGATCGAAAGTGCAATCACATATGCCTAATTTTCTTAGAAGTGAGGAACAAAATATTATTGATCTTCCTTCTCTTCTCCCTCTACTACTCCACTTTCTTCCTTACCTCTCATTAAAACTAACTTATTTCTCTCATTGCCAGTAAATCTAAGGGCAATTATTTTCTACCCAGTCAAGAAACTCCTTTCAGCCCCATATTATTTACCTTTATTACCATCAGTCCTGCTGTTGGTATTTTCCATGTCTTCTCTCATTTTCTCCCAGTTTGTTACGTCAGTAGTACATATACACTACAAACTGGAATTGCTGCTGAATTCTTTTTTTTTTGCAGTTCCACCCTAGATTTTTGTCAAGCTAAAACCTTGAAAATACACTGAAACTAGTCAAAGTGTCTACTTGCCTTTTTAGGAACAGTATTTCATCCCATCATTCTTAATTTGTTTGCTGTTCCTGCAGAGCTAGGAAATAGGTTTTGTTTTTCTTCTTCCATTTTCCCCTAGTGAAAACAGATCATGGCATGTTGCTACCTAGTGCTGGTTATATAAAAGGTAAACTACCCTTGTCAAGCCCTTTATTCTCAAATTGCTAAATGCCTAGAATACTTCTGTGGAAATATATTTCAAAACAGATTATTCAGGTAAAGGAATTCCAAAACAAGGAGAACTGTCTTGTACACTGAAGAGATTTGAATCTTTTGTGGGGCAAATAGTGATCTTCCTATTGTGACTGCCAAAAATAATAAGGCCTTGACAACATTACATTTCAGCAAGACAAGTGAAAAGGAAAGCATGGTCTGCAAAGGTTTACGATCCTTGAAACCTTTGTCTCTGACACGCATCTGCATCTTGTGCAATAGATTTCCTTTGAAATTGGTAACATACTTCAGTTAGCTGCTTGCTTTTTTATAATCTCTACTGAAAAAATAGAAGCGATATTTGCGCTGTCCTCAATCACTTTTAAAACAAACACTGTGTTAAAAATACAGAAAAGCAGCATTTTGATGGGTTTTAGAATATCTCATCTTAATAACATTTTGTAAAAATTTTGAACAGTGTTATATATGAGATCCAAACTGAAGTCACATGCAGATTGCTTTAAATGTAATATGAAGAAATTAATATGACAAACAGGTAGCATGATTAGATTTTTCTGGTACTCAGTTCATTAAAATAATGTGGGTTTTGTAATGCACCATCTGTATTGCCTAACGATAAACATAAAAAATGTTTGTTACAATCATTATGTTCACAGTAACTCTGATCTACATTATAGACCTTATAATTACATACCATGATTTTTTAAAGTGTTTTGTGATTGCTGTTGGAAACAGATAGTTAATATTTATAATAATATTGAGATACTATAAATATAAATATTACTGAGATACTTTAAAATAAGAGTGGGTGTGAATAGTTCAGGAAATAAACTTCAAATATAAAAAGAGGGAAAAAAGTGTGAAAAAGAAAGCTGTATTATTGATCCTTTCAGTCTGAAAGAACTTTCAAAGAATTCGAAATCTCTCCACCGGGGCTTTAAAAGTCCTTGACAAACTCTACAGATTTCTCACACAGACCATCACAGTCTTTACCAAAGTATCGAAGTATTAATCTTTACTGTTCATAAATGAGTAGAGAACTCATCAGACTGTAGTTTAAAAAGTGCACTTAGAAGACGGCAGGTCATTGTGACAAAGTAGAAAACAATATTAATATAACTCCAAACAAAAGGATGATGCAATCATCACAAAAAATGTTACAATGCTGGCATATCTTACTGAAAACAAAAAGTAAGGACATTTACAATAAATACACGCTGTCAGTCATTACTCAATTTAACTAATTAATTTTATCAAAAGCACTTCCTAGGTCAGGAGGAAGGTTGAGCAATCACCTGCTCAAACTTCCTGTTGAAAACAGTTCTTTAGTTTAGGTTATTGAGGGCCTCGTTAAGCCAAGTCTTGAATACTTCTGATGAGGAATATTCCATCATTTTTCTGGGCAACCTGTTCCAAGTTTTACTGGTTCTGAAGGTGAAGAATTTTTTTCTTATATCATTTGGCATTTCCCTGGAAGTCATCCGTGCCCTTTGCCTCTTTTTCTCTGGAATTGAAGAAAACCAAAACTCAACATAATTTTACGGGTGTAGCCTAACAAGCAGCAAATTCAGTGAAAAAAACACATCCATTTATCCTGGCCACATTCCTGCTCATTCAGCCAAGGACATTTGCCTTCATTGCTGCAAGGTCACACTACTGGTTCCCATTCAGCTTGCTCTCCACTGCGATTCCCACTTATGATTCTTGCTGGTCCAGTCTTTCAGCCTGTTAAGGTTTCTCTGAATGGTGGCTCATGCTCCTGGCGTACCTACCTCTCCCCAGCATTTGGTGTCATCTGCAAACTTGGTGAGGGAGCATTCAAGATATTAATTTCTTTGTTCAATGCATTTTTAAAAAATATAGGTAGGATTTAGCACTTACTGAGTACAAATGTAAGAAGGTTGAGGAAGTACTGATAAATATTTCAAATAAATAAGAACAAATAATTAAAAATCTACTGTTCACTGTGGATTCCTCGTTTTGCACTCTCTATATACTAAAATTTTATTAACATAGTCCTCTCCCAGACATTCACGTTTTCAGTATGATCTGAGAAGGGGGATTGATATGATTTCAGCATATTCTCTCTCAAAATACTTCTTCCTTAAGCAGGATTACAGTATTCCATGATGAAAGACACTTTCAAAGCTCTTCTGTTCTATTTCTCCAGTACTTTTTCCAAAAGGTCTTTCCGTACTGTGATGACTTCCCAAAAGAACTCAGAGCTCTCACTGACCTCTCTCCCAAGCCTTCCTTCCCATCCATTACCTGCAAAACCCTGATGTATCCTTAGCTTGTGTTTGCTTAGTTTTAAGATTCTTGAGTTCCCTGTGTCACTTGTATTTCTATGATGATATTGTGCTTCTTTCCTTCATCAAGTTGACTTCTGTCAGTTCAGGAACTCTGAGAAGGGGAGTGTCAATATACTGTATGAGAAATGATTTTAGAACAAGAGAATCCAAACCAAACACAAAAAGATGGTATGGTTTGGTATGGTACGGTATGGTACAGATAGTCTCTCACTAAACCCACATGGTGCTAAAATGTCTTGAAAAAGACACTTTGTTATTCCTTTTCTTATTTTGCCTCCAAAATATCTTATTTTTCCCCCCTTCATGTTTTTGGTAGCCCTTAATACCAACCTGATTGGTCTTGATAGTTCTTAATTCATAACAGAAAAGTTGTGCAAGTCAATTTTTTAGCAGATTTTTTTTTTCATAGAAAAATCCAGCTTGGGCATATCTGCAGTGATTCATAAACTGAATTGAAATACAGATTGGTTTCAGCAACAACTGTGAAAAGGTCCTGAAATCTGATGACTATTTATTTTGATATAACATTTCAGGACAGATTGCAGGAAGGAACTGAAGTCTTTTATTCAGTCAGATGTAAGGGAGGGATGATGCTCTGGATGTCCCTGCTCAGGGAGGGGGCCTCGACAAGACGATCTCCAGAGGTCCCTTCCAACCCCTACCATTGTGTGATTCTGTGAGTCTGTGATACTTTCTCTTCTTCTGTTTGATATTGATAAAAGTAACTGCCTGTGCATCAAGAGTCTTGGATGCAAATCTTCACTTGTTTCAGATGGGGGATTAGAAAGCTAGTTTGATGGTAGTTGGGAGAACTAACATATATTTTTCTTTTCCTCTAGGTCCAATATTATAACACTTCATTTCAAAGGCTGTCTGTACAGCATGTAAGGTGCCATAATCATGCTGTCCTGGTGCGTTATCAAAATATCCCAAAGTGGGACATTTGGGAGAAGTGAAGAAAGAGGAAGGAGACATGCAGGAGAGAAAAAGGGATTGCATCTTCCCTGAGAGGACCTGTACACGGTCCAGAAGGAGAACCCTGGCAATTCTAAAAGCCACTGAAAGCTTCTCAATTGGAAACCAGAAAAAAACTGCTCTGCAAAGAAACAGTGGGTAGGGTTTCACATGCATTTAGCGTTTTCCTTGCTTAAACAATTACCTCCTTTTAGTTATTTAGTTTGAGAGGCAAAAACCCCCCAAAACCATAGTTCTAAACATTAGAATTCTTATGATATCTTCTGTGTATTTATTTTAAATAAAAGGTGGAGCATTTCCACTTCATGTCTCTGTTAACGTCGAGTCACATCTCATCTCCTAGCTCCCAGTAACAGCTCTAACAATGTATGCACAGGAATAAAAGAAACAATCAGTTTCTTTTCTTCAATTTTATGAATTCTATTTTCTCTCTCTTAAAAATGAACAAAATTTTAAAAGCTCATAGGAAAAACAGGAATTTCCTTTCCCGACGTGGTGGGTTGACCCCAGTCAGCAGCTAGGCACCACATAGCACTCGGTTACTCACACACACATACCAGTTTCCCAGCAGGACAGGGAGGAGAATAAAAAGAGCAAAAGCTAGAAAACTTATGGGTTGAGAGTAAAACTGTTTAATAAGTGAAGAAAAGAGGAAAAGAAAAATAAAAGAAGTCATCACATCAAAGTCAATGACTCACCACCTCCCCCAAGTAGACCGATGTCCAACCAGTCTCCAAGCAATGGCTACCTCTCCCAAACTCCTCTCTCCTCAGTTTTTTTTTTTTTTTTTGATGCGCATGAAGTTATACAGCATAGAATATTCATGTAGTCAGTTCAAGTCAGCTGCCCTTGCTGTGTCCCTTCCCAGCTTCTTGCCCACACCCAGCCTACTCCCTAGGGAGCCACAATGAGAAACACATAATGCCTTGATGCTGTGGAAGCACTGCTCAGCAATAGCTAAAACATCAGTATGTTATCAGCACTATTTTGGTTACCAACACAAAACACAGCATCATATAGGCTGCTATGAAGACAATTAACTTAATCCCATCCAGACCCAGGATATCCCAGCAGTGTTTTTTTAATTTTGCAAGGCAACTTAAAATGTTTTCTTTATATTTAGATTCAGCCATTAGTTAGATACTCATCTTACTTTCCATCCACCTGACGCCTGTACAGTCATTTTATCTGTAAAGCTATAGGTTAGGTGTAACTCCGGTAAATCAGTGAAGAATACTAGTGAAAACACAGGCAATAAGTTTGTCAGGGAAAGACTCAAAATTCATGTACTTGCATAGACAGAGCTTGGGCCTTTTTGCAGCATATTAATTTTCTTGTAGTTATACTGTGCAGCATTCTTTGTAAGATGGTATTTTGTCAGTACGTGATACAATCTGACAAACTAAATAAGTATTTTGTATCTGATTCTTCTGAACACTTACGGAAAAGGAATCCAATAAGTTACAGAAATGTGAGCTTCATGGCTGTATGTACACCTTTTGTACAGCAACATATAAAGCATTAATACTCACTTTAAAAATTGATACATCTGTCAGTGAACTGTCCTGGTTAAACTGTTCTGATTTGTACAGCAACCTATTAGTACATTGAAAAACACACACATTATAGAATGCTTATATTTAAAAAAATTAACATAATTATTCTTCTCTCCCATAACTTTTCACTATTATGGAAAAGTTGGGCCAGGGGAATGTGTATGATGATGGAATTATGAGTAAGATAGCCCAGAATAATAATTTGTTGAGTTATGATTATGAAAAATAGTTTAACAAAAATGCATAACTGTATAACGTTCCTTTACTGTAACATCAGTGCTATTACATATGGTTCCAGAAGTCCTCTGGAACATTTTTTGATATAAATGTTGATAATCCATACCATATTTGTAATACAAGTCTTTCATAATGATCACAGAAATTTTTTTGCCAAACTAGTCCTTCACTCTTTATAACTGCAAATAAATCAATGAAAAGCACTACTTCCAAAGATCATATGGGAAAAATTAGATCTCTAAAAGTAAAAGAACTAAAAAAAACTGAAAAAAAGGTCCTAGTTTTTCTATAATCAAATGAAGAAAAGAGAAAAGTCGGGAAAGTAGGGGTATGCTTTTAAGAATTCTAAGAAAATGCATTAACTTCATCTCCCACTGGAAGGCATTGGGCAAGAATAAAGGAAAAATTCTGAGGTCTGAGTTAAATAACTATGGAGTACAGAACCTATATATTGTACCAGAATTCTGGATAGATTTAAATGTAGTTCTGGATCGTAGAGTGGTGTTATTACTTATCTATTATGTAACTGAAGAAAAGCTACTAGTATTTCTTCAAGAAATGTTTTTGGATAACCTTATACCGTTGGTGGTTGGATCATAAAATTCTTCAGACAATGTTTTTTTGCCAAACTCATGTTTTAGGTCACATGATATATTGTACCTTGCCCAATACTTTCTACTTTTTCCTTAAGAGAAGGGGTTTTATCATTTTCTCTGTCAAGTTACTTAGAGCTGCTAAATCACCTTTTAATAATTAATTGTTGTTTACTTCTTTTCTCACTTTATTGTCTTGCAATTTTTTAATTATCTAACTGGATTTTTATTGTCTGATATGTCACACTTCAGTAGTACCTCTCACAGGGCCTAAATCTGCATTTCATTATACTTGTGGATCAGCCTTTGAATCACTGATTGCTTACTCACTGATGAACTAGCTATGAACATGTCTTTGTAACATCACTTCTGTATTCTCCCCTAAATAACAACGATAACTAAGGATTCAGATCCAGATCAATTTTATTGGAATTCAGTTTGAGTCAAGAGAGCAATTTACCATTTACCCTTTTATCCTCTAGTTCCGATGCCTGGAGGGCAAAAGTGACTTTGTATATTTATTTTCTGTTTTCCATTAAGAGAGTTCAAAGGACATGGACACCTCTGGGTAGATATTATCCAACTGAACACCACAAAACAAGATGATTTGCTGTAAGAGAAATCTGCCAGAACGCTAACCATAGTAGCAGCTTCATTGAAGTCTGTCAGTATCACTGAGACCAGCAGAGTGGCAACTTGGAACTACCTATTCTGTTCCACCAATTGCTTTGCCAAGACAGGACAGTCAAAGAATGCATTTCCTAGAGCTGTCCTGTGGTTCTGCTCTTCTAAGAAGATTTCAAGATCCATTTCCAGGTATCTTTCACTACAAAGGAAATGTATTGCTAAGAATAATCCACCATGTGAACATACCTGTGAAGAGGCTTCTTTTGAAAAGGCAGGATACTTTTCAGTTATTATAGCTCTTGTGGCTGTTGCTGCTCTTGTGTTGTTGTGTTGCTTGTTTATAAATTCACTACCCACATTTCTCTCCCTCCCTTCTTCCAAATCTCTCTCTTAAGTACTTCTGAATTGCTAAGAACAAAATCTGTGTGCTAGTCATTTATTTTTATAATTTTATAAAGTTTGAAAGATTAGACAGAACCACTGGGAACTCCTAACCCAATAAGCCTGCAATGCAAATTCAGAGTGTGAATATATAGATGGACAAGCATTCAAAGGATGCTACTGATGTAAAATCGTTATATCAGACAGCATTGAACAGTTAGTCAGCAGAAAAACCCCATGAGAGAAATGCAAACTGAGTGTTCCAATGATGGTGTGAAATCTTGTCCAGCTCTTCCACAAAGTAGAGGTATTTCCGTTTTTCTTGGGTGGTTTCTTGCTGGAGAAGTTTAGGGGAACATTTGCAGCACATATGAGGGAAAACCTCCCAGGCAAACTGTTCACTCCTCTAGGAAGAAATTGTGCATACCTATTAGGGCTAAGGTCCATCTATACCTGCATTATCTCATAAGAAAAATGCTCAGAAAAAAAACATTAAATAAAAAAGAACAGCGTAAAGAAAATAGCCATAGAGAAATAGAGAGTTTGTTGTGTAGAAGTGCATAAACTGATGCCTAACACATCTCATATTAGAGATGATGCAACTGTTCCAAAGGGAGGTTAGGAAGAAGACCATAAAGTCCTGGGTGTGTTGACAATACTTTGTTGCAGAGTCAAACTTGGGGCTGAAGAGTAGCTATCCAAAGTTACAGAGAAAGGTTTTCAGAAAGAGAGAAATACGGTGATAAAAGGGTAATATACATGGCAACACATCTGTCTGTGGGCAGAAACCAAGATATAAGGACAGACAACTGAAGAAGAGAGTATTAAAGTAAAAGGCATAAATAGTTCCTTTGTCACATTTTCCAGTGAGCATTTTTCCTTTGACATGTTTCCTTACGTCTTACCTAACTGACATAAACATTCAGGAACAGACAACAGGTGTAATGAGCTGTAACCTGCCGAGTTGAGTTCTTCAGTGTGCCCCTTCAAGAAACCCACAGTCCAAGAATTACAACCCAGGATGTGGGGTGATACAGCTCTAAGAGTTTTGTCAGAATGAGGGAACAATACGTTTGTCATTCAGTATGAATGCCTACACCCACCACTGCCTGTGATGCTGAAATATCCTTCAAGGACAGCTACAGAAATCTGATGACCTTAGCTTACATGTCAAAACTGTGCTACAAAAGGGGTTTTAGCAGCAGTCCTCCATTTCTGACAGGCATGCAAATATCTAGGCTGAAATAATTATGTACCATTCTCTGAAAAATATATATTACATGTTGTGCTACACAGATAGGAACTTGTTAATCATTTAAGATGACTTACAGTCAGACCCATTCTCAGTTTATGAAAATAAGATTATAAATTCCATTTCATCTTCCCTCAGCCTAAATTGCTGCAATTATTAGTGGAACTACTATTTTTTCTGTGCAAAGGCAGTGATAAAAAATCAATCAGGGTCAAAACAGACTACATCCATGCCAGGAACTACTCTTTGTCACCGAGGCCAATGATCGTGGATCAGTCAGCATCCATGGTATTATGCGTGTAGACTGCCTATTGGAAATGAGCCTATGCCTATACAAATTCCTGAACCATTCCCAAGAATTATCTTGGGGAGCATAGGTAGTATGAGAATCCCTACTACCAGCAGACCCTACTACTGTTACATTTATAAATACAGGTGCAGCCTCTTATGCTGAACCAATAAAAAAAAACCCCACAAAAGTAGGCATGATTCCTGACCTAATTAATATGTAATCCAATTTGAAGTTAATCGCAAGTGAACATGATAAATAGGAAGAAGAGAGAACTAAACACTGTAATTAAAATATGACAACATGAATATGTGTGCTGTAAAACCTGATGGTCACAAACTATGCAAAGGTCTGGATTCTTGTCAGGAAGACAGGAAGTAGAGGAAATGGCCATTCATCAGGTTTTTCCACTGATAGAAAATTTAGCAATTACTGACTGATCAATTTATTTAAAGATCACCATAAGGTGAACTAACGGGAACAAGTTTAAGAAAAAGATGAATCCAAGAAGAACACAGCATGCTTCAGGGTTGTAGTGGAAGAAAGTATAAAGACAGCCAATGAAGGAGCAGACAAATAAATTGCTATTTCACTCTGACGTCACTAGGAAAAAAAAAGAATTTGAAATATGTGACATGGAAAGTGACATAGCAAATGACAAGTGGCAGAAATGAGAAAAACCCATGAAGCTTATGGAAAACAAAATTAATTTAATGAGACATAAAATGAGAAGAATAAGAAGTGGCATGGTCCAAATGATGGAACAGGAAAAAGATCTTACTATTTTAGTGTGAAATGTTTGCTCAGTGAGATGATGGTAGTAAAGGGGAAAAGAAGAGAGATGACAGTCACAGGCATTTGGAGAGATTTCTCAGGTAACTGGGAGGTAAACAGTGTGGATAACTTAAGGCTGTGAGTGGGTGGATAAAAGTTTGTGATGCCAGATAAAAGAAACAAAATGAGTAAGGTGAATGAACTGCTTCAGACTGATGAAAAGAGAAAAGGGAAAGAAAAATAGCATGGCAGAAAAGCATCATTTCTGACTATCCTGCATATAAAGAATCCACGGAGGAAGCCCTCCTAGAGAAATAGATCAAAGTGGTAGATATGAGGCTTAAAAAATGAGCCAGATAATTAGAAATGGCAATGAGAAACAGGAGAGAGAAAAATAGGTAGAGGCCTGGGCAAAAGTTAGCAGAGGGAGGAAAAAGGGAGAGAGATGGGCTAAGAAGGGAAGATCTGAGGTGCAAGAAGCAAATACAAATTAACTGGATGCACAATGCAGATAAAACACTAAGAGCCAAACAGGCATGAGGTGAGTGGTGGAACTCATAAGTCATTTACTAATAACACAATAAATGAATTGGTAAACAACAGAACAATTATGGAAATTATAATATAGAAGAATAACAAGTTGCATGTGTTAATGCACATGTTAATGGGGAGAAAACGGAGTCTTGGCTTGGCTAGTCAGTGATAGTCAAAGCAGCTGGACAACAGCTGAGCACCAGATGTTGGGGCTGCCACTGCAGTCTAACTGTAGTGAAGTCAGGGACCTATATCAATTTACCACACTGCACTTTGTGTTCCATGTATGACCAGTACATACCAAAGGCTTATGGACCATATTTGAAGGAAAAGTATTGCATATGTAGACAGTGTAGTCATCTTCAACATACACTGGGAAAACCTTAGGAAATATTTTAATAAGGTGATCACTGAATTACAAAGGGCAGGTTTAACCATAAATCCTCAGATGAATGCTATGGCATACAGTAACTGAATACCATAAACATGCATCAAGATGAAAACCTCAAATCAAAGGTTCATTACCATTTTAAAAGCCAAAAATTAATCTTAGAACCAATACAGTTACATATTATAGTCTATGCACATACAATTTTTTAATATTTTACCAGGTTAAAGAGAACTGCACCAACGAATACAGCAACCTAGTCCCAGGGGATTATAAGACTGTACATATCCTTCCATTTAATGTATCTTTTTTGAAAAATGCAGATTTTACATTAACTTTGGTCAAAGAAGTGTACCTTGGACAATTGGAATCTGTAGAGCAAATACATTACCCCCAAAAATTTATACTTAAGAATGAGCTAAAGAAAACTTTGTTCTGGGACATAAACATGAGTAGTCAGGGCCTTTTTTACTAAGCATATGTGATATTTTATTTTCCTGGGCATATTAATAAATAATCTTATCTGTAGGATGTTTTATTATTTTCTTTATGTTTGAAATAAATCTCTTTTAAAACAGAAACCTTAAAGAAGATTCATCAGCCTGATATAACAGTTCTACTATTACATGCTAATATTTTTAAGTTTATTACTTTTCACCAAAATTTTCAGTAGTATTACTCATTAACAGCTGTATTTTTTCCTATCTTTGGTTTCTAACTACGTGATTCAAAGCATGTCTACAGCAGAAGGTAATTTGTAACTAAATACTAATTGACTCTGTAGTTCTGCATAATAAAAATCCCTACATTAGAAAAATTCACATTTTCCTTTGAACAAAATCTGTAAATATATTACTGAAATTATTTAATACACTTAGGAAATTGCTATCAGATAATATATGTAAGACTGTAAAAACTTCTTTCTTAAATAGAGCTTAAGTAAAATCCCAGCCAGTGTAATTTTTTTAAAATAAAGTGTCTAACTCAGTTTATAATAAAATGATCAGATTTTTGTGATTTTCCTTGCATTTCTTTAAAATATTCTTTTAAACAAATAATTTGATTAGATAATTTCTAAAACTGTTATGACTAAAATTTGGAGATGACTAATATTTTGGAGATGATTAATCAATACTTATATAAGTCACAACAGCAGTTTCAAAGACAGATATTGTATAGGTGTTAATCAGCCATGAGGCAAAAACTGTAGATTTGTATGAATAAACAATTTTCACTGGATCATTTTTACAAATAATTCAAGAGCACATAGACAGAACATTTTCAAACAACTTACTAATTTAAAAACCTGCTACAAAACATAAAAGTAAACTCCTTTTCTAAGTAGTCTCAGTCAATAGTAGAACTAATTGAAAACCTATAAATTTAGTACAGTGCAGCATGAAGTCTCTATCTTGCTCTACCTATACATCAATAGGTCATTCTCAGTTAATTAAGTGAAGGCATAATCAGCTTAATTTATGTAGTTCAGGGCAGTTAATGATATCTTAGTATGGTACCTGAACATTTGGCCTGCCCATATAACTAGCTGGATATACCCAGTTCATTCTGTAGCTCTTCAACTTCAGATCTCCATTTTTTATCTCAGATTTCATTTTACACAGCTTAGTCTGGAGCCACTAAGTCTAATTTCTTGAGGCGAGAGCTGAAATAAAACCAGAACAAATTAACGGGTTAACAAAGCAACATGATCGGATTGTAGTCCATGATAGTATTTTATGCAGAAAAATCATAAAGGAAGGTGATAGTTCCAAATTAACAGAAAAATCATTTAAATATGTAATATTTTAAAATAGTGTAATAACAACATACAAATGAATAATAATAGACAAAGAGATAGGACTGAAAAGCATATTATTTTTTCCCATAAATTATAAAGTTTAAAATGGCCATAGAAAGCCAGAATTTTACAGAACACACTTACAACATGTAGCGTGGTACCTGAATAAGATCATCCTTTTTTTTGTCACAGAGAAAGTGTTTCCTTCTGCTGTCTCTGTAGCTCATCTTCTCTTTTCTGAAGCTGCAAGTTTACACACAAAGACAAACCACAATGTCAACCAATTGGACCTCACTTAAGGAACCAAGGAGATCGATTTGTAAAGCAAAGGATGAACAGGACCCCATTTCTGAAGTACGTTGCTCAAACTGCTCTTTCATTAAAAGATGCTCTCTCTTATTGATTTTGGCTTAAGTAATGAGAAAGCTTATCCAAAAATCTTTAGCATTTGGGCTCAAGTTAAGGAAATCAATAGAGTCATTTCCCATTTGAACTGCATATGTGAGTTTTATGTACGAGAGACAAGACAAAGCCCAAATCGGATAAATCGATAACATTGTCAATAGAACATGAAGCTGACAAATGGCATTTTTAAGCAATTAAAAAGAGCTGTAAACATACAGAAGCTAATCAATTACAGTGTTCTGCTATTAACAGTTTTTAATTTACACAAACATTATTAGGAATCCCAGGGAATGGAGATAACGAAACATGTTTCTTGCTACTGTTTAGGGATTATGACAGTAAAGCTTTTCATGTGTCCATATGTAAATCTTCTGATGCTCATGGGAAGGAAATATTTAATTAATCATTGAATTCCTATACTCTTATGTCTACACGTGTAATAAACACAGTGGTCACAGTCCCTGACTTCATGTTTTTACCCAATCTGGGGTACAAGGACAACTGAAGTATGCAAGTATCCAGTAGTACAAGGCACAGAATCATAGAAGTGTTGATTACAAGGGATGTCTAGAGGTCACCTAGTTGAATGTCTCACTCAAAGTAGGACCACAACCAGTAATAGACCGAGTCAACTCTGGCTTTGTCTAGAGAAGTTTCAAAAAACGTCAAGGATAGAGATTTCATCACCCAGCTTCATAAACTGCTCCAGTGCTGCACGACCCTCCAGGTGAAGCACTTTTCCTAATGTTCATACTGAAGTTGCAACTTGTGTCTTTTGCCTTTTATTGTAACAAATGCCACTACTAAGAAGAGTTAGTTCCATCATGCTTATAGTTTACCTTCAAATTTCACTGACTGCTATTAAAGGTCTCTTTAGCCTTTCTTTCACCAGGCTAAGCCATCTCTCATTGAAGATCATGTGCTCCAAGTCTCTAACCATGTTATACTCTTGATAGCCCTCTTTTGGACTCTTTCCAGTTTTTCAACATCCTTCTTGAACTGTAAGGCTGATATGAACAAAATACTTCAGTTACAGCCCCCTCAGTGTGAAGTATAAGAGAATAGTAACTCCCTTTGATACATTCTCCACACTCCTTCCAGTGCATCCCAGTTTGACGTATTTGTGAAGATAGCATTCCATTCATACTCAGCTTGCAATCCACTATAACTTCTCCTTTCAGCAGAGCTGCTACTAAGTCAATTAGTTCCCAGGCTGTACTGATGTACTTGGTTATTCTGTCTGAACTGCAGAACTTTGCACTTCTCCTTTTAAACTTTATTAGGTTTCTGTTGGTCCAGCCCCTAAGTTTCTCAACACCTTTCTGTCCAGCATGTCACTTAACCTTCCCTTCCCAATCTAGCCTCATGTGCAAATTTGGTGAGGGTCCATTCTGTCTTGTCATCCCAATCATTGATGAAAATAACTGAATAAGAAAGGCTGCAGTATTGACTGGTTGTCATCTGGAAGCTGAGGCATTAATTACTGTCCTCTGAGTCCAAACGCCTGTGCATTTTTCAATCCATCTACCAACCCATTCACCCAACACATTCACCTCAGCTTATATGAAAAGGATGTTAAAAGTCTTGCTAAAGTTGAGTTATATTACATTACAGGCTCTCTCTGGCTTACGTAACCGATCATTCCAACATAGAAGGCAATCAGATTAGTAAATCATGATGCCCATGCTGACTGTTCAGATGCAACAAGTGCATGTGCATAACTCAACGTGTGCAACCCTTCCTCATTACATAATTCTCAAAATCCAAAGGCATACATTATACGTGAAGATAACTTAGTCAAAAAGTATTGAGCCTCATGAGCAATAAAAGCAGTATTTAAAGAAACTAGAGTTCTTGAAATGACCATATGTACACTAGCAATGCTTGCACTTACACTTTGTTACCTGAAGACATTCTTCTTTTCCTTTTCCTACTCACACAGGATGAATTCATGTTCTACAGTTGCTTATGCCCAGCTTATAGATATATAAGGTAACATTTCCTGTTCATGTAAAGAAATGTACATCTAGAACCACCAAAGAGCTTTGAAAAAGAAAAGCAGCCAGAAAACTTGTAATTCTTGACCCAAAATCTCAAAGATTATCCTTTACAGGTATGCAATTTCTTTGTCTCCTATTGATAGTCCAAATGTATTTTCACACTTCAGATAACTCCAAGAAAATGCTTTATCAGCTACTTAGCGGAGCAGTGTTGGAGCACTTGAAGCAATCAGCAAATGTAGAACCATATTGGCCCACAGCAATGCAAAATAATACTGCATTTGGTGATGGTATGACAGAAAATGATGAAAAAAATATCCCACGATGCCAGTAAAATTGCCTGATCTCTGGTGGATTATGCCCTGATTTTATTAGGAGGATCAATTTCAGCAGTTTCATAGCAAAACTCAATTCAGGCCACTATCCATTTGGACAGCCAGTGAGTAGAAATGGCTAAATTTGGAATTGAACAGCACAGGAAACTTCCTGATGTCTGTGAACCTGTGAATATCAACCATGTTCTTGTCTTTGAACATATGAAAGGTAAAATGCTTATTTCAGAGGTCTCAAGTTCAGGAAGGAATACTGGAAGTTTAATTTAACTCTTACAGACAAGACAAGAGAAATTTTGGGTATATTAGGAGAGACATTGTCCCTCTGAAAAACAGATGCAAGAAGGGTCATCCTTCATGTAGTTGAATTTGTCCTCCTGTTAGCACCAGTAATAGCAGGAAGAAAGAAGCTTTCATAGCTAGAGGAAGAAATCCCACTGGCCATAGGGTCTCTAAACGCAGATAAAGGTAGCATGGACATCAAACAGAAGGAGCTGGAAGCCATTGTGCAGCAGCAAGATTATGATATAGTTGCCATCACAGAAACATGGTGGGATGACTCGCACAACTGGACTGCTGCAATGGATGGCTATAAACTCTTCAGAAGGAATGGGCAAGGAAAGAAAGGCAATGGGGTAGCCCTGTATGTTATAGGGTGTTTCGATTGTCTAGAGCTTAATGATGGTGACAATACGGTTGAGTGTTTACGGGTAAGAATCAGGGGGAAGGCCAACAAGGCAGGTATCATGGAGGGCATCTGTTATTGACCACACAACCACGTTGAAGAGGCCAGATGAAATATTCTATAAGCAGCTGGGAGAAGTTCCACAATCTCTAGCTTGTGGGGGACTTCAACTTACCAGATGTCTACTGGAAATACAATACAGAGGAAACAGTCTAGGTTTCTGGAGTGTGTGGAAGATAAATTCCTGACACAGCTGGTGAGGTAGCCATCTGGGAAGGGCACCCCACTGGACCTGTTGTTTGCGAACAGAGAAGGACTTGTGGGTGATGTGATGGTTGGAGGCCATCTTGGGCATAGCAATCACAAAATGATAAGAGTTTTCGATTCTTGGAGAAGTAAGGAGAGGGTCAGCAGAACTGCCACCTTGGAGTTCCAGAGGGCAGACTTTGGTCTGTTTAGGAGCCTGGTTGACAGAGTCCCTTGGGAGGCAGTCCTGAAGGGCAAAGGGGTCCAGGAAGGCTGGGCATTCTTCAAGAAGGAGATCTGAAAGGCACAGGAGCAGGCCTTCCCCATGTGCTGAAAGATGAACCAGCAGGGAAGAAGACCGGCCTGGCTGAACAGAGAACTTTGGCTGGAACTCAGGCAAAAAGCAGAGTTTATGACCTTTGGAAGAAGGGGCAGAAAACTCAGGACTACAAAGATGTCATGAGGTTATGCAGAGAGAAAATTAGAAGGTCCAAAGCCCAACTAGAAATTAATCTGGCTACTGCCATAAAAGACAATAAAAAATGTTTCTACAAATACATTAGCAACAAAAGGAGGGCTAAAGACAATCTCCATTCTTTACTGGATGCAGAGGGAAATGTGACAAAGGATGAGGAAAAGGCTGAGGTACTTAGTGCTTTCTTTGCCTCAGCCTTTAACAGTAAGGCCAGTTGTTCTCTGGGTACCCAGTCCCCTGAGCACTCAAGACAGGAAAATGGAGCAGAATGAAGCCCACATAATCCAATGGGAAATGGTTAGTGACTTACTACACCATTTAGATACACACAATTCCATGGGGCCAGATAGGATCCACCCAAAGGTACTGAGGAAGCTGGCAGAAGTGCTCACCAAGTCCCTCTCCATCATTTATCAGCAGTCCTGGCTAACTGGGGAGGTCCCAGATGACTGGAAGTTAGCAAATGTGACACCCATTTATAAGAAGGGCCAGAAGGAGTATCCAGGGAACTACAGGCCTGTCAGTCTGACCTCAGTGCTGGGGAAGATTATGGAGCAGTTTGTCTTGAGTGCCATCACATGGCATGTACAGGACAACCAGGGGATCAGGCCCAGCGAGCATGGATTTATGAAAGGCAGGTCCTGCCTGACTAACCTGATCCCCTTCTATGACAAGATGATCCACTTAGTGGATGAGGGAAAAGCTGTGGATGTTGCCTATCTAGACTTTAGTAAAGCTTTTGACACTGTCTCCTACAACATTTTCCTGGAAACACTAGCTGCTCATGGCTTAGACAGGTATACTCTTCACTGCGTAAAAAACTGGCTGGATGGCTGGGCCCAAAGAGTTGTGGTGAAAGGAGTTAAATCCAGTTGGTGGCCAGTCACAAGTGGTGTTCCCCAGGGCTGAGTTGTGGGGACAGTCTTGTTTAATATCTTTATCAGTTATCTGGACGAGGGGACTGAGTGCACCCTCAGTAAGTTTGCAGACAACACCAAATTGGGCAGGAGCGTTGATCTGCTCAAGGGTAGGAAGGTTCTACAGAGGGACCTGGACAGGCTGGATTGATGGGCTGAGGCCAGTTGTATGAGGTTCAACAAGGCCAAGTGCTGGGTCCTGCACTTTGGTTACAACCACCCCATGTAATGTTACAGGCTTGGGGAAGAGTGGCTGGAAAGATTCCCAGCAGAGAAGGACTTGGGTGTGCTGGCTGACAGCTGGCTGAACATGAGCCAGCAGTGTGCCCAGGTGGCCAAGAAGGCCAACGGCATCCTAGCTTGTATCAGGAATAGTGCGGCCAGAAGGAGAAGTGATTGTCCCCCTGTACTCAGCGCTGGTGAGGCCGCACCTCAAATACTGTGTTCCGTTTTGGGCCCCTCAGTATAAGAAGGACATTGAGGTGCTGGAGCATGTCCAAAGAAGGGCAATGAAGTTGGTGAAAGTTCTGGAGAGCAGATCTTATGAGGAACACCTGAGGGAACTGGCACTGTTTAGCCTAGAGAAGAGGAGGCTTAGGGGAGACCTTCTTGCTCTTTACAACTACCTGAAAGGGGGTTGTAATGAGGTGGGTGGAAGTCTCTTCTCCCAAGTAACAACGGACAGAACAAGAGGAAATGGCCTCAAGTTGCACCAGGGGAGGTTTAGATTGGATATTAAGAAAAAATTCTTTACCAAAAGGGTTTTTAAGCATTGGAAAAAGGCTGCCCACGGAAGTGGTTGAGTCAGCATCCCTGGAGGTATTCAAAAGACATGTAGATGTGGCACTTAGGGACATGGCTTAGTGGCAGACTTGGCAGTGTTAGGTTAACAGTTGAACTTGATGATCTTAAAGGTCTTTTCCAACCTAATCGATGATAATCTGATAATTTTAAAATACTCCTCAAGAAATGTCTGAACTGCAGGATGAGAGAAAAGCAGAAGCCCGATTAATAGAAGAGTGGTTGACTAAAACAGGCCCTGAGTGGACTTTAAAAGAGTTGAGTGAGAATGGACTCTTATCAGTTTAGGCAGATGACTCAAAATTGTGGGAACCTGAATTGAAGAAGAAAGACAGAAGAGCACACAAAGCTGTGAACAGATCTGCAGAAAACTTGTTTCTACTACTGTTAGCATAGAAGACTATGTTCTCATCTATCTTGTGCAGGATATGCACCTTTTAATTGTAGTTGTTGGCCAAGAGGTCAATTGAAAAACTGCATTTGGTAGAATGTAATGTTTCTGCAAGCAAAGAAGCTCTAATGACTATTGACTCTCCGCTTCAACAAACTCTATGATCTGCAAAGACATATAACTTGACTTTGAACATTCAACCTCACACCTAGATGCTTGAAAAGAACCTTAGCCTTCTACAGAGTTGTGAGTGTGTAGAGTGTGTATTACTCTGCTAATCTCTTTACTGACCACTCATTTGGATAAGCATCAAGGGACACCTCTATGTGTTAGTGTTTGTGGGTAAGTTTTGTTAACATCTTGTTGAAAACTAACACCATAAAAGGAGGAGTAAAATGAAAGAAATGGAAATGATAATGATTCCTGCTGAGAACAAGCAAAAATATGAAAGAAGATATTTTGGAGACCAAGATCTATAAAAGTTTTCAATATCTAAGAGGGCTTTTTTTTCTGTATTCTTTAGTCTTTCACTTTTCTCTTTACTGTTTTATATTCTATTTTTTTATTCTTTCTAGTTTTTAGTCTCAACAGAAAGAATTTCCATTTAGTTTTAACATTTTGACCATGAACTAGAAGATATAAAATTTTAGCTTTGTTACATCCAAAATGGTTTGCTAACTTCCTTCTCCTCTGATATCAAAATACGGTCACTGAAGCAGACTGTTAAGAGGTGTACAGGTTTAAATACTCGAAAGGTTTAGATATATTGGAATCATCAGTGGCCTCCACCACTAATAGAAGTAACGTTATACTACGCAGTCTCCTTTCTTGCAGAAAACAGAAGGATGCCTACAGTGGCATGATGTCCTGAACATGCCGTCAATGGGTAATGCAAAAATTAAAGCAGTTTTCTAATCATTAGTGATGGGATGGAAATTTAGCATCAACAGCTAAAGCTACAACAGAAAAAACAACTGCAAATGAAAAATGAGTTTTGGCTACTCTTGAATTTTCTTGCCCTAACAGCAGATCAGACCATCTGCCACCCTGCAAATGAAAAGACCATGGCCTTAGCTGAGGATGAAAACATTTTATTGGCTATGTTTCAAAGTTACTCTCTCTTAATACACATTTCTCTAGCCTAAAATGAGCTTAAGATGCCTGTATTTCATGTTGGTCTCTATAAGTTAGAAAAATATCAAGCGCTGAACTGATACTATATCACATACAATCAATAGGGAAATAGCATAGCCTGGAGTATGCCTGCTTACTGAAGGTACATGACCTTCTTGCACATGACAGTGAATAAAACAGGTGGCAAAACCAAGCCCTAAAGATGAGCACATAAAATACATTGACTGTTTGGTCATAGATATACTCTAGGATTCCTTTACCCAAACAAAAAAAAACCAAAAACCCACCAAAAAAAACCAACCACCAAACAAAAAAAAAACCCACTACATAATTTGGCTTAGATTTTTTCCCATCAGAACCTAAAAATACAATTCACCAGAACATAACAACCCATGGATGACACTGATTTTTTCTGTTTTTCCAACAGCTCTAAAATATTAAAAACTTCAAGACAATCAGCCATCCATGCAATTCCCACTGCATACATGACACAAGTGAATTGAAAAACTGACTGAAAAGTTATGACGTATTTGTGAAAGTATCCTTTAAGTATCATAAGGGAGATGCTGTAAGAAGACCAGAAAATGGTAAGTAACATTACTAATGTCAAAAAATATTGGTATTTTTAAAATTAAGGACTGTCATCAGCTTCCAGTTTTTCAGGGAGGCTGTTTTCTTGATCCAGTGAATGTCTTCCTCTAATCTGTATTTACCTCCTTACTAGCCATTTTCTACTATCTCAAAAAAACCTTGAGAGTACAAGTCTAATCTCTGACTGGTGTAGTTAATGACTTCCGTTAGCATAGTTAGGTTCTTCCTTGAGTCTTCTCAGGACAGAATGAGAACAAAATGAGTTTACAAAATCACATAGGTATACCTCATTACAAATCCAGCCAACTCCAGGAGGAAACACTGGCCCCTTAAGGCAGAGAAACAGAATTCACTTCTGTCACAGAGCTTGGTTTTCTTGAGCATGTAAATTAATCCTTTTTTGCCTTTCTTCCTTATCAATAAATTCCTGACAAGATTTCCCTAGATGAGAGGGCTCTTGTGTAAATGTATCCATGAATACCTGGAAAGCTCTCAGATAAAATAAGAAATTTATAGCCCACCTTTTTTTAGAATTTAGTGCACAGTACATCAGTTCTGAGTCCTCACATTAAGATTTCTGTAATGGTAGAATTTCATAGAATTTCACATCAATATGGAATTTTCTATTCCTTTTCTGGTAGAGCCTACAGAATTTGAAAGATTAAGCATGATAAAGCCCGTCAGAAAACTTACTGAGGACAAACAGATGAAGACAGGGATTCCTGCTCCATTTGAAATTACCAGAAGTCTCAGAGAAACACTGAATTTAATTTTTTTATTCTTATCTCAGAAACGGACAAAAGGCTTTTTCTGATTTCTTTAGGTTTCTTGGTTGCCTTGTTTAAAACTGCTCTATTGTATATTTCACAATATAAGTTAATTGGCTTTGAAAAACTGCATTCTCCAAAATACCTTGCCAGTTTAAGTCTGATGCTACAACTGTTAGGAAAGGGAGAACCCCAGGGACTGGGAGTCGAATACTTATATGCTGCTGTTAAATGAAGCAGTTGTGCTTGAGAAGCCTCTGCCTGAATGCAATTCATTTTACAACATTATCTGGGGACAAAGTATAGTTTAAGATGTAAACTGAAATGGCATCTTCTGGTAATGCAGAAATATCCCTTTGCTGACTTGAAGAAAGAAATGAAGCTGAAAACTGGACCAGTATAAAACAATTGGTCTTTTTGGTTTTGGTAGGAATAGTCTTACAAATGTTTCTTAGGCTGAAAGTCGCTCTGTGGATGGGAGTGCGGTAAGCGTGTCACTGGGGGTTATCGTATCTGAATTGCTTAAGCGTACAATGCCAGCAATGTAATTCAAGTACGCTTTTTCTAAGAAAGAAACATGGATTCAAAAGATGAGCTGTAAATCCAGGTGTGCTTTCCAAAATCTACACAATTCTTGAATGTGCAGATATGCAGATTGAAACAAATATCAGAGAAAAAGAAAACAGCTCAAGTATGTGCGACATATATCCTAGTTCAGCCTCTATTGTTCATTAATACATTTTTATTTTCTGCATTTTGCTCCTAATATAGGAGTGAAACCCAAAATATGAACCAGCTTAACTAATAGACGAAATAGGACCAAGTTTACGTATTGGTTTCAGTGTCTGTAACTGGACCTGTCCACAAAACGGGTCCTGATCCATTACTGATTAACTATAAACTTCAGAAAAACTCTGCTTATAAGCCAGAAGATGTGAAATGAATCGATAGGTTATGAATATCAATATTAATAGCATAAAACTTAAGGATAAGTGAGCAGAAGTCAAAGGAATAAGACACAAACATAAGGACTTCTGTACTTTTGTATAAAAGTAAAATGATTTTTTGTTTTGTAGCAGGCAAGGGCAAGGTCCACAAACACAGAAAAAGCCCACAATGAAACTGACTAAATAAATAAATATGTCAATAAATAAAACCTTTAAAAGCTCAATTCTATTACATCCAAGGATTGTGATCTTTGCTTTTGATGAACTTTGCACTGACTGTTTTTCCTCATTTTTATGAACGAATACACGGGGAGTTGTGAATGTGAATATAAAGGTGAGCACTAAGGGCAACAAAAGCATTTGGTGTAGAAAAAATGTGATGAAAAGCAAGGTCACCTGGGGTGCAAAATAAGTACTAATAAAACAAGAGGTGGAAGACAAGGCTAGAAAAAGAACTGGCACTTGCAAACTCAGAGACAGATATGTAAACACAGAGATTCAGGGGGCCTTAGAAGGTAAAAGATACACCTAAGGAAAACTGACGTTTAGGGTGGAGGGGTGTGGAGAAGTTAGACAAAGAAGGGATACAAAGTAGATAGAAACTGACAGCGGAAAAGGTACTTGAGTGGGGATATAAAATATTGCAGCCATTCAACGGTCTATGTAAAGCTCCATTTTGTTTAGGTTACAGTTTGCCTCCTTTCTCATTCTATTTTAAACTCAGGTCTCCTTTACACCCACTCGTGACAGACAAGCCCCTTCCCTACTGTTATCTGTCTACTTATCTTCCTAAATTTACGGCTTCAAACTGCTCCCATCTGAAGTTTGCTTTGCTCTAAATTTCATTACCAGATGGTGCTTTTGTTCTGAAGAAAGAAACTCTCTGTCTTAGCAAAGTTAACTGCACAGACTTCTCTATGTGGAATTAGGTACTTGTATGTAGCTTATTCATTACCCGATTTGGCTCCTGTAGCCAGAGACCTAAGCAGGGGACCCTTTGCATCATATTGCTGTTACTATGTCATATGACCAGGTTGTGCTAACGGAGGAGTTTGAAGGATGCAAGCTCCTTCACCCACCTTCTAAATCTGTGGCAACAAAACAATACATTCCTACTCTATGCGTATATAAGAGAGTCATCTTTGGAAATGCAAAATCTACATTGAAATAGACTTTGAGTTTATATTTAGGTTTAAATACTTTTCCAGAATTTTGTCTTCTCAACTTAAGCAACTCTCCTCCCACAAAGTATGCAACTAATTTATGTATTTAAATATTTTATTGCACAGTTACTCTTATTTCTATTAAAAATATTTCAGAGTCTTAAACTTTTAGGCATCTTAAATTGCATCAAGTTACTTCACATACAGGTCATCAGTGTATATGAATATACTATTAATTCGTTAATATCTACAACAAGTTTCTTTTCATACAGTACAAAAAAACCTGAGTCAGTGCTGATTGATTATTTTCTTTATAGCCTTAGGAATTACAAAACATGCTATTTATAACATTATTTTTTGCAGAATTCAATGTTCATGTCTCTCTGTATTTTTAAATAAAATTCTTTCAAAAACTTGGTTAGCTGCACCACTTAAACATGAGTTTGGCAGCAGTGTTGGTGTCACAGGGATTATATGCTTGGACTTCAAGGAGGTCAATGAGATGGCTGCAGACCCCACTGTACAATAGCCTTCACTGGCTAATCCATAATGCAGCACTGTCAAATTATGCACCTGCAGTTTTCCAAGGAAGAAAATTCAGAATGAGAAACTCCATCTGGACCATTCTTTTTTTTTTTCCATTCTTTTTTTTTTTTAAACTGCCTTCCTAATAATGAAAATAACAATGACATTCACAATTAAAGACCGTTATGGTATTAGACGCCATTATAGAATGCAGCATCTATCCAGTAAATATACTTTATAAACTGCATACACACGTATCTGAAACTTATTCAGGAGACTTTGCCAAATCTTTGGAAGCTATATGAAGTATTAGTGTTACATGAACTATCAGTGCCAATTCAGCAGATTTGTAGTAAAAAACCTGCAATCAGAGAAAAACATATAGACCACAGAAAGACAGGATTATGAGAGATAAAATGTCTTTAGAAAATTAACACTTCCCAAAAGTTTTACTTAACAGCTTATGGAAACACTCTGAATATTTGAGGTTATTACTATACTCAAGTTCCATCTTTCCGCAACTGTAGGTGATGTCATCTTATTTTAAATATATTAATGTTAAATGACTGCAACCATCTTCTTCCCATATTCAATGCTGCATATATAACTCAAGAGATAAGAGACTCAGGAGATCTGCCATACCTGTAGCACTTGTAATAGGTCACATGTGATCCTTAGTGTACAAAGTTTCTCGTTCCTTTTTGTCTCCACATGGGTATGAATTCTAGTTATATAGCTGTAAGGAGAAGAAGTAAGGATTTTTTTCCAGTTTAAAATGCTATTTTTGTTCACTTATGTTTTTACATTTGTTGCTTGCTTTGATTTGTGCTTATACTCTCTCCTGCTGAACAAAGGTTACTGCCTGTTGCTGGGTTTTGTTTCTTTTCCACCAGCACATAGAGTTTGTATGCACTTAACTATTACATGTAATTAGATTATCAAAAAGAGTCTTACTGAGACAAAACCCTCCACATTTAGTTTGCAATTTATATGGTGTATATACCCCTACTACCTAGATGCTATTTACAGTTTCAAAGTATTAATTGGACAAAAGCAATCCACAAAAAGATATTTTGTCAGATAAAACAACCACAGCTTCCAACAGTAAAGACACTGACAGTCAAACAGTGAAGTAAATGATCAGAAATTCTAACAACTACTAAAGCCATGTTCTTTTCATACTCTTTCAGGAAAGCCAAGTCCTAGAAATGGTAGAAAGGGAAGATAAGTTCCAAAAGCAGCAGTTCTTCCAGAGAAACATGGCCTGAACTCTCTCATGGAACAGGAAACTGATGTGTATTTCAATAGCCACGCAAAAGCTTAATGACTGAGAATTTCTTTTATAAAAACAGATGTAGTTCTGAATATTATCAGTTGTGGTTTGGATTGCTTCCAAATGCAAAAATAGAATCTCTAGGGGGTAATCTGTAATGTATCACACTGCTGCCAATCATTTTTGGTGTGAAGTGAACATACCCTTCCAATACATGAGGCTTCACCTCCATAATTATAAACGATTCAGTGGAAAAAAAAATAAATCACTCAAATCTTATCTACTTAGTACCACCCACCACCTTTTCAGTTTAATACGGACACCTAAAGTGCTTACTTAGACAACTGACATATAAAGAGGAAACCAGGAGTGCTCAGTGACTTTGATGTTCTGTTTGCATTATAGTTCATCTGACCTCTAATAATTTTGCAACATTTAAAGTGAAGGAGAGTGGAATCAAAACGCAAAATCTCACTAACAAAGTATACTAAAATTTTATTGTTAATTTAATACAGATAAATATATTTTGCCATACTCAGTTCCTCAGTTGGAAGCCTGCCATCTGAATCAAATTCAGCATGAATTCAAATATTTTACTCCTCTGGTCCACAAAGATTAGAAAACCATTTTTTCTTAATCTTGTGTCAGTTAGATGGAATATTTAAATATCTTGGTAAGGTGCAGTTCAAAGAAACAAAGACAGGAGAAAAGTCTTGTTATATATTAAATTTATAAATGAGAACATGTCCAGAAGATTTCCAGGACTTATTTAGATGCCTGAAGTAGCCAGTCTAAATGTCTAACACCTTCAGTAAGCAAAGGAGCCTGAAAACTGAGACAAAAATCTTAATATTCTAGAACACTAAAACACAGGTTAGCTTTCTGAAGGTTCGCAATGCCTACTTTTACTGTGCTTATTTTCTCTGGTGAATTTTTAATTTTCTCTTTAAAAACCTATTACAAATTTTTCTCCAATTCAATCTTGGGTAAACAACAGATGTAGCCTATCCATTTATGACTACCAGAGGGATTTCCACTTTTTACACATTCATTCCATTGTAGTTGTGACATAATACTAACATCATCTAGCCTACGTTTTTCTGACCATGAAACATAACTCCCCTTATTTTAACAGTTGCCAATGGTTACAAGATAGATCAAAGATTTGGCATTTCTTAGTGCGTGTATCTTTAGTTTCTGGTTTTTAAGTTCCTATGCACCATTCAAAACCTAATATTGCTTGTCAATCATTTGGTAATCTGACAGCAGTCCCAGTAATATCATGATCTGGCCAGCATAGGACTCGCAGGTTAATGGGCTCTTGTTTATGAAGTACGGGAACTTCGTGTGATGTGTCCTGAAAGCGAATGGCAGAGTTTTCACCAGTGAGTACATGCCCCGCAGTTTTCAATGTTTGCTCCCATAACATTCCAGGGGAGCTGGAAAATGCACTTCAGGATCATTTGCTGTTTCTCTGTGCACAGCAACAAGGCCTCCTTTGATTTCTGCCACTTTACAGGGCTAAGTGGTGGCTCTAGCAGCCTGCCACTAACAGTCAACTGAATAGAAGTGCTCTGACATGATGCTCAGTTGGGACCACCATTCACAGCAGCATACTCAACTTCAGCTAAGCCTGGTATCTTAAAGTACTTATTTAGCTACATTTAATAAAGAACAGAAGATAAGAAGTCTTTTATTTCCTGCCAAGAGGCTTGCTGGGTCTAGTGATGAAGGGTGGAAGCAGGTTAGGTTCAAGAATTTCACCTTCCCTGCATGCTGTGTCTTATCAAGATGTCCACAGGTTCTCCAAGATTTGGCTCAGTAACTCTATTAGTAGTCCTTAGACAAATGTTGTCAGCTCTTAGTAATTTTCTTAGCATGAGGTAGACCTTGCCTTGAATCTTTTCCCCCACACATATTCACTTCTGTCTTTTGTTGTTCTGGCAAGATCAGCAGACTAACATCTCAAGAGTCTGCACCAACTAATTATTAAAAAGAGACCGAAAAAAAAAAGAGAGAGAGAAAGAAAATCCAATGAACCCTCATATTCTGGAATTAAAAGCAGACAATAATAAGCTTCCAATTTCATTCTTTCTTTCTGTCTTTCTTTGTTTCTTTCTTTCTTTCCTTCCTTCTTTTTTTTTTTTTTTTTAATGGGAAAGTAGACACAGGTTCAGGTGATATATTGTATCCTCTATTAGATATCCCTCATAATCACAGGCACCTCAGGGATTTATTAAAAACGTTAAAAACACAGCTCTAAACTTTTCTTAGGCTGGTATATACTTCAAATATAAATCAAGAAGATCAAAACCATATTGAAATTTTGGTATATACCAACCAAGATGCTTGAATGTATTGGAAAAAACCACTGTTGCAACACTGCTTAATAGATAGTTGCATTCGTTATGTTAAAAGCTACAGTCAAAAGTATCTCCCTCTTATTCGCCATATTTTGAAAGGTACTTTTTCTGCAGATTCAACAATAGCAGCCTGTATCAAATTAATATTGTTTATATGCTGTGCATGAGAGTTCAAGCACTGCTTTAAATGCATAGAGTTCTCCACAAAAACGAGATTAGCAGTTTCAGCATTGCAATGTAACAGTATTATGAAATTATTATAGAAATCAATAACGCTTTCATTTCCAGAACTAATCTGATGGTAAGATCTTGTTTATAAAGATATTAAACAGATGCATTATTCACATTTTGTAATGATTTTCAAGAAAAAGGACATTTTTTTAATTATCACACAGAAGTGGTGTAATAAATGAGTGTAATTTTTATTAACAGGAGTTAATTTACATAAAACAAATGCTCATTGAATTATTGAGTATGATAATATCTACATGCCTAGTCCTGTTTGTCATATTTTGTGCCTTTTGGCGACATCAGAATTATAACAACCTGATTTATGCACTAAATTTAATGCATAATATGACAACATACCGATAGGTATGCCTTATAATGTATAATTTAAACATGATTGCTATATATTTCACCCATATTTTCTTGGCTTTACAAAGATTTCTCATGCATCTAGAAATCTCGATTATAATGCAGGTTGCCAGATATGAATGTCTGCTTGAATTAATGAACATTTTTATAAAAATACTCTGACTATGAATGTTTTAAAAACCTTGTCATAACATTCGCCAAACTTACATATGACAGCTAGCATGTGTTACTGCATTTTCACCTTAAATATTTGATGACTGCCTCTTTAAATCCAAGATTCATAACCCAAAGGGTTTCATTTTCTTAGAGCATATGTAATTCAAGAGACATTTATTAGTATAGTTCTCATTTTATGCATCAACAAAATATTTTTCAGAGAACCATTAGATAAACTCCCTGGTTTTCAGATTTTTTCCTGAACATTTTAATTATAATTGTATGTTTTCTTTGACAATATTTGTACACAGACTATTTGCAATGCTCCCTGCTTCCCTATCTCCAGCCCCATTGGAACTGAAAGAAGAATTCTGCAATATACAATAATGCAGAGTCAGAAATATGAAAAACATCAACTAGAATCTCATACACACTAGATTAAATATCTGAAAACCCTTGGTAAGCTTTTTTTTTTAACCTCTGAACATACCCAAAGAAACATTACTGTATGCAATTACAATTTATAAAAATTTGCTAAACACAGATGTTCATCTAATGCTGTTAAACTACTATTACTGAAGCATAAAATAAAGATTTCTATATTCGTTATTGTCTACATGTAAAAAATTCAGCAATGAAAAAATATTAAAATATTAAAATGTTTATAATTATTTAAGAAGCAGATCAACAAACCATTGTTGGTGCAATATATTACTATGTTAGCACTGAAGGTTGTCCACTGACAGGTCACTCTCACTTGACCTTGTATGCACAGAAAGGTAGTTCACCATGGTAACCTTGGTCTTGTGGCTTTCCATACAGTAAATCATTTCAGCCCTCTTCATGTAATTCTTTTATTGGCTGTGCAATTGAAATGTCATGCTTCACGAACAGAGAAGCTAGTAATTTCTTATGGGTGATTAAACTACCTCTGTAATGTACGAGCATAGATGGAACTGTATGCAACAGACTTAAGCATACACTCCATTTTTTAAAATTCTTGATGTTTTTCAGATACTTACAAGGAAGTTCGCTGTGAGAATAAAAAACAGTTATTTTTCATAAATGCATCCTAAACAAACACCAATCAGCATCCCTTTTAGATTACCTTCAGGAGCAAAAGGAAAACAGCAGCCTAGAAAAAATAAGTATTTAACATTGTTTTTAAAATTAATACCTAATTTTTAATCATACTGACAAGTTCCAAAAGTCAAGCTAGTTTATAAAGGCCAAGTTAGGCCCAAAGCAGGAGCTGACATTCTTATTCTAATTATGTTAATATATAAAGGTGAGATATTGTAGAAAACAATCAGAAAAAAAAACTGAAGGTGAGCAGACTCCTTCAGCTATTATTTCATTTTAGTATTTACATTCATTGTAATCTTGATATAGAATTGAACAAATAAGCCTGATGCTTTCTTTGGAGAATTACTCCTTTGAATTGAAACTACAAATGGGCTTTTTAACTAATAAAGATGTGCTCAGAGGAACTTCATATCTTCTAAATTTTCTTTTATAAAATGGCACATTTCTTTATATAACTGTAATATAAAACACCTGCTGCAAATCTATTTGCATGAAGTTCATACTAGGCTTTTTTTGTCTTTTTCTGATTTTGCATCTGTCAGGTTGATATGAGTCTGAATGACAGACATACACAAGTATGTGTGCATGCAGTACACAAACTGATGCATCTTTAAAAACATTAGCAAAAAGACTTTGATACTACCGGTTTTACATTCTTCTGTGAAAAAAAAAAAAAACTAAAAAAACCCCACCATGCCTTTTATACAGTTAAAATAATATCTTATGGTTTTCATAGATATAATTAACAATAAATTATGATAAACCTGACTTTTGCTTTAGCCTCCCAGTTGTACCCATTCCTCCACCCAGTGAAAAAATAACATTAATCAGTGATTTATTAAAAATTAAAGTAAATAACTGACAACTGAAAATGCAGTGATAAATCAAGAAACCATTTGACTGCAAAGTTCTGGAATAAACCTAATAATTCAACCACCTCTAATCATTGCATCGAAAAAAAGAGTGTGGAATAAGGTTATCAAGGAGAGGGTGGAAGGATCTAACAGATGCTAGAAAATTCTTTAGTGTTTTTATAAGATCACAGAAACCAGTTTCTGTTGAGCTTAAGAACCCAGATCTGCTATCAGGGGATCTATTTGTAAAGGTATAAAAGTGGTAATATAGTAGACTGACACCCCATTCAGCTGGATTAATGACCTCATGATGAGAATGGCAGCTGCTAGTCAGAAACCTGAAAACAGTCCCAGTTCAAACTGTGAATTTTCTATCTTGACTACTTTCTACAAGATATTTAATGTCTTATTTATGGCAACGATACCACAGCAAACAGACAGTGGCATGCAGACTCAAGGATAGGGTTTCACCTAAGCAGTGGCATTATTATTAAGCAGTGGGACACCTCAAAAATATAAAAGAGCACATAGAAAACACAAAATGCTTCTATGCCTCATTGCCCTTCAGTTACCAGTGGTACAACATCAAGGTTGTGATTTCCTTTGTAAAGTGTAGTAATGGAAGAAAACTGATCTGTCTTTTTATACAGGGCTGGCATCTCACACAATGTCCGACCATTGGCCCAAGTCCCATTTCATTTTAGTAAAACATCTCAGATAAACTTATTTTTGAAGTGGGGAGCAAACACCTTCTCAAATGAACACATGAAAAGGGGTACCTCTTGTTTGACTCAGCCAAAATAAGAGAATGGATTTCATTTGGAGTCGTTTTATCTTATTTCTCTTCTGCTCTGTTGTGGAACATTGCTGGAATTCCCTTTCGTCTGAGAAATGTTTCAGTGTTAACTACTAATCTTTAGCTACATCAAGATGGGCACAATGAAAAGTCACAGAGAGGGAGACTGCAATCCCTCATTCTTCTGCAGGTCACTTTCTGTATTTTCCTTTGACTATCCAGTAAGTCTGACTACATTTTCCATAGCTATTAAACAGAAAAAGATTTCTATTAGACCACGTTCTTCTAGGTGCCTTTTGAAAAAATCTATATGTACTCATTGGTACCACAGATTTCCTCTGAATTTAAAAATAACAGCTAAACCATGATAATAAAACAATAATTCAACGAAATGGCATGGTGTCATTTAAACAGAAAAGAAAAAGAAAAAAAAATTGTTTACATCCATAATTATCAAAGAGAAAACCTAAAGGAAATACTTGCAGCATCACAACTAGTATGGTTTTACAAGGGAAAAAAAGAGGTGGTTTTATCTCCCTGGTGGGAAATAAACAAATCAAATATATTAGCTATAAACTCTTCAGAAAAAAAAAAATTAGTAAGGATTCTATAATGGCTAGAAGTATAGACATCAGGACTGTAGGTTTTTGCTAGATTAAAGAATTCTGTCATTTCAAAAAAAATATCTAAACTCTCTCCTTTGATTGAAAAACAGGTCTATATTTGAATTTTATCCACATTTGTACAGGTGTCTTTATACTACATCTAAGTTCCACTGACCAAACAACTTAAGCCCTGCGTTCACAAAGAGCTTTGCATGACCTTAATGCTAAGTAGGAATCTCCTGCCTGTTCTCCTGGTATATTAACCAAGAATTCTAGTCTATTGCCTTTTTATTTTCCTGTAAGAAACCCCTTCACTACCCCACACTGTGACAGACTCTCGAGATATCCACATAGCGTGTCTGTTATCCAATATGTTGACTTACTGTCAGATGCAAACTGCCATCAGGAATTGCATTCTTCTTCTTAGGAGAATTATTATTTCTTTTACATCATAGCAAGGAAACACAAACAGCTAGGAAATTTTCAAGATTATGCTTTCAGGGCCCACTTCTCTAAGGTTATACTCTCTTGATCTTTAAGAAGATGCCTTGTTGTTTCCCCTGTGAAAATGTCTGATGTCAGGTAGTTTGAACTGACTTTCCAGGGAAGCATGATTTCTGTATGAATGTGAGGAGATGGACCAATTAACTTGGAAACAGTAGGGATCTAACTACAAGAAGTTGTTAGTTAACCTTGAAGCTCAAAGGACAGCCTGGACAATTGTATCCAATATTGCCTGTTCACAACAGAAGCAAGACATACCCCGGTGGACTCGCACTTCTTTCCACCCTTTACCTGCCACCCTCCCTTAAGTAGTTAGCATTTGTAAGGCAGTTTAAAAACAACTTATTAGTGATATTGCTAGTTTAAAGGTTAACTACAAAAAAATAATTTTTGCAGTTCTGCATTCTGTTGGTTCAACTGGAGTAAATTTACATTTTGGCTGACATTTTTCTCCCAAGTAGCATCATAATGTACCAATTACAATAAAAAACTTTAGGTGTCTCTGTAAGAACAAAAGATTTAGAAATTGTATTTGCCAAGCTAGTGTTTTCCAGATACATAAAACATATTTTCTTTTCATTTCATTTAAAATTTTAATTATCATCTAATTACATATAAATGCTTTAACAAAAACACTCTGCCTCTCTAAACCATTCCTGTTTCCAAATATTATCCCACTATAAGAAATCGAATACCAACACAGCTATTTTCTATACTGCATAGCACCTTAATCCTTCCAGCTATATAAAACCTGCCTTCCTACTATTGAAAACTATCCTTGAATTTGCTCAGCGTATGAGTTCAACTTTAGCAAATAGTTTTCCTCTGTTTCTTGGTCTATGTATTTTGGTCCTTCCTTCTCAACACAGGATTTTTCCATTCCCAGTAACCCCTCTGTGTATTTGTCTGTTTCCACTTAGAGGATTTAGGGGACAGCTAAAGAGAATAGCACTGTTTCAGTGAACTTCTCCATTTTTCTTGGACTACACTCCTATACTTAATCCTTTACACATTATTTAATATCCTTTCAAACAAATATATCAAATAATTTTCTAATATTTTTCTGGAACTCCCTTCACCAACTGTTCTGAAATAATCTGCTGTTTATTTGTACATTAATATGCTGGCATCTGAGAGACAGAATACATAGCATGTAACTGAGAAAACATTTGTGAAAATGCCAAAATGTCATGTGTGCTAATACTGTGCCATATATGTATAAAAGTCAGTGAACATTACTGGAGGAGGAAACAGTATTATTTTACTTAACATTGCAAGGCACTTGAAAGCTATAAAAATACACAGAGAAAGTCTGAGCCTTAAATCACATTCACGTACTTCTGCTGTTCCTGAGATTCCTTATCCTCACCTATGTTACCTGAATTCAAAGTTTCTGGTATTTCTCCACTTCAGACTGCTTAACGTTACTTAAGGTATAAGGTCATATGTTTTTTAAAAACCCTTCAATTTTCTTTAAAAACGCATTCAATTCATTTTTATGTTACTTCTCTTTTTCTGCAGTCTCTCCTAGACATACCAATTTGTGAGGCACTCTTTATATACAGACTCCGTCACAAGGTCTTTGAGTTTTCTGAAAAAACTTGAGAGATTCCTCGACTTTGAATTCATCCTACATCAGAAAACGTAAGTAGTGTTATAGTCAGCAGAGCCTCATTAGTCCCAGAAATCACAATAGCTGAGGTTTCAGTCAACTGAGAGTCTTCAGCTTGAGAAAGATCTATTATACACTGTAAGTAACTGCCAAAGATACAGGCAGCTCTCATTGTGAATTGAAGGGTTAAAGAATGCAACATTAGGACTGCAGGCTGTTGTATCTTCAAGAGATGTCCTCCTGCAATTACTTGTTTTATAGAACACTTGATAATTGGAGAATTAGTTGGCACTGCAAAGAATAAAGGTCTGAGGGGAGAAAAAGTTAGCACTGCGAGATTGGATGATATGGTAATGAGCCTGCACCCTGGAGTTCTCCTTTTAGAGACCTATGGAAACCTTGCTCTGTAAGGGTTTATTGAGAATTGGTGCCTCTTCTTCATAGCTAGAGCTGTGAAAGATGATTGCAGAGAACCAATCATGCCTGCTAGTCCAGCCATTGTATACACCTGATGCGTCTCGGAAAAGAAGTTGGACAGGTGTCTAGTAATAGACTCTGAACTTACAGGGCCTTCAGGTGTCATATCATATGGAGACCTCCTGCTGCTTGAGACCATAACTAACACAAAAGTATTTGCCTTCTCAATCCGTTTTCTTTGCTGTAAAAGAGAGATTCCTGCAGTGTTCATAACGATAGGAGAAATGTAAAGACAGCAGACATGCAAGGTATTCTACTTTTTCTATCAATATTGTATAGTAGTGAAAAATATGTGTTTCCCAATGTCTTTTCTTTCTGCTCTTGAATGTAAGGCATGCAGCTCTCCAAATGTGGAAAATGCAAATTATTTGGGGATTATTTTATCTGCTTACAGATCATGCTAGCAATTCTAAGTAGAGAAAAGGAAAGGATATATGCATCTTATTAACAACTTTTTGGCTTTGGTGGAGGGAGATGATATATCCTTACCTGTTTTCCATGATATATAACTTCCCAGTTTTTAAATGTCAAGATCAAAACAAAGAAATTCAACTGCCAGCTATTTAACGTTTATTTTCACGTCCTTCCTAATATGAATAAAAATAAATAATTAAGTTCTTTCAAAGAACAGCAAAATAACTACAACAGAAAGCTAAGACACAAGAACCCTGGAATCAGCTTCTGTCTTTCATTAATTACCCTTCTATAAATAGCACACTGTACAAGTACAAGGTGCAGTTAGCTATGTCATATGTAAAATGGTAATACAAAAATACTGGGAAGTTGTTACTATTACCAATTCCTAAAATAAAATCCTCCAAAAATGTTTAATCTTCATACATTGACTACAACACCTAGGCAAATCCAAAGTGTTAATCAGCACTAGCTACACCCCTAGAAGGGTGAAGAACTTTTCTTGATCTACGCAAGATTAAAATTAAGTCCTGTCTAGCAAGTGTCATAGGCTCTCAAGTGAAGCCAAACCACTGCATATCCTCATCAAAAGATCAATGTTGATTCAGATTCTGTTCCTTTGATCTAAACATCTCTCAATATTAATTTCAATTGCAAAGGCAAAGGCTTATCTACAATTTAAGGTTAATTTTATCATTTAGTCATTTGCATATTTAATCTTGTTTATTATTAAGTATGAGCACTGTTTATTCAATTTTTTCTTCTTTCTGCTTAGCCTACTGCAGGGAAAACCAATGACGCAAAAAAGGACATGTAAAGAGAAACAAAACCAGCACAGGATCATAAAATTTGCCAAATCACACACTATCAGATGCCCCCTCTACCTAAAAAACCCCCAATACGCCTTAATGTTCATTATCATTATTCTTCTTTAAAAGTACAGTACTGTAAGAAGCACACATGAAGTACTTTGACCACTTCTACTCTATGCATCAATGGATTATTTAAATTTAATGTGAATGACAACTTGCTTCTCCTTAGTACTCGGTTACTTTCTCTGAAATTAAACAATTAATAAGCCAGGAGCTATACGAGTTATAAATTATTCAACCAAATGAACATTAATCAATTATAAAGAGATATAGGAATAAAACAAAAAAAAAAGAGACAGCTATATCCTTTTAATATTAAATCTACTCTAGCCAAAATGTCTTTAAACAGATGTAATTTGCGTAATGACATTGGAAGCAAAGCTGTATTATGGCTATTTATGTTAAAATATATATATTTGTCAAACAAAATAATGAATCCATGACCAGTTACTGATAATCAGATGGCAAGAAAAATATTACAATTCTGTGCTCTGTGTGTGAATAGAGAAGTGTATTAAAATTCCCCTAAATTATTAGTTTTACCAATATTTAAGCGTCTTATCTCTTTTATTCATACAGAAGTTAAATTACAGTCTTAAAATACCCCAAGTTCTTCAGAAAATATTCAGTGTTTGCACAAACATGTTAGATGATTTTCCTGACACTTATTAGAAGAAAGCAAGACAACGGGCACAGTCAAATTTTGGCTTAGCCATGAGATGCAGAGATATGTGAGAAGCACAGAACTATTCTTATTTCTTGATTTAAGTTAAATTTATTCCAGCTGTGGGCTTTTGTAGCCAGAACGAGGCCAGAACTCTTCTTTTGTAAAAGTTGTTCTTTGTGAAAAACATGTGCAGTCATTCGGAAAAGCTGCATATCTGAATTTTTCTGGAATTGAAGGACCAGGATGCTACTATTATATAGCAGAATTAACAATAAGGTTAAAACAGGCAGGAAGAGATACCCTCTATCTAGCAGTGCAAGAGTACCTACACCTTTATTATGGATCAAATAGGTAACAGATGAGCCATCATTCTTTAATTTTCTGTCATTCTCCATACTTTATGTGTGTTATTTATGTAAATTTCAAGCTCTTATATATAGAACTGTCACCTACTTAATACTGGTATGACACAAAACCTTCAGTGTTTTGGGGCTCACAAAAAAAGGAAAGTAAAATATTGCTTGTAATTCTCTAACTAAAAAAAAAAAGAATTTTTAATAGGATCAAACCTTATCCTGGGAATGTATAGCTGTGTTATGTATTGAAAACTTTTCACTATATAAAGATTCCAGTCCTCTGCATAGAGGGCCACTTCTTTTAACATCATTCCACCATTAACCTCTGACAAAGACAACATTTTCTTTCAAAGTTCTTCAAAATATCCTGAGTAACAACAAAGGAAACTCCTGCTTTTATCTGCAAACCTAGCTTTTCCTTATTTTCTAACAGCCTACACCAGGTTACCCAATCCTATTCAGCATAATGAACAGGAAAAAATATCGTTAATTCATATTTATATTCCAGCAGAATAGCTGCAGTAAAGTTACAATCTATAAAAGGTAAGCAAGCCAACTGCTGACAGTTTGTTTCATTAATCACTCATATTCAGGTCTACAATCTCCATTTTGCCTGTGTTGTTTTATGGATTAATTTAACTGATCTTAATTGCTTGAACTCAAGATTGTGATGAAAACCCTCAAAATTAGCAAGTGAAGACTAAACTCCATTCTGGGAGCATGTGAATAAAACTGTGAAAGTTCCAGGAACTGTCTTAGCTGATGTAGGGATTGTCAGGGATATAGCAGGAAGGGGAATGGCACCTGCCTACAGTGAGCACAGGAAATGATGCTTCCCAGTACAAGAGAGGCATGGACATACTGGCATGAGTCCAGCAAAGAACCACGAAGAGAAATAAGGGGCTGGACCATATCTCCTATGAGGAGAGGTTGAGGGCATTGACTACCCAGAAGCTACCCAGTCCCTGACATCATACAGAGGAAGGCTCAGGAGGGTCCTAATAATATGTATAAATGTCTGGATGAAGGGGAATAAAGAAAATTAAGAAAATTGAGCCAGCCTCTTCTCAGTCATGCCCATTGACAGGGCAGCTCAAATACTCTGTAATTCCATGATATTACAATTTGAAAAACCCTGCAAGTTAGCAACAGGATTTAAATTCACAGTTAGCATCACGTACCTTGCAGTATGAACGCTTACTATCAATATTAACAAAAATATGTAGTTGGCATCAAGCTAATAATAAATATTCTTGCAATTTATAGTTAAATCCACAGTTCTCTAGTATGGGAAATAATAATTCAAAATATACCTTCCAACTACAAATAATAAAATTATTGATATTGAATAACAAAAATTGTGTTCAGATCAACTAAATATACAGAAGTAGCCAAAATCAATATAACTCTGTTTCAGTAAGCTTCAGCCAAACCAAATTTTTACTGTTTCTTGAGGCTTATTTTTACTCTTCCTTGTTTTAAAAAAATCTGAAACAATACTAGATGGTAATTAAAGATGAATATGCCAAGCACTCACATCCATCAAAACTGTATCAGCCACACCCACAAAGTAAAGGATTTTTCCATACTGCAGTATTGTTGATGTGGCAGCATGAAATGATTTAGCTGTACTCCTGCATGAGGAAAAATTTGAGTCAGAAAAATTAACAGTAATGGTATTTGCTGTTTCCCCCTCCATCATCATGCACAACAGTATCTCTTAGAGACAGTTTTATTTTTACACCCACCACTAATCAGAAAAGCAAAAATTCCTCAAAACCAAAAGGTCTTGTCAATCAAGTATAAAGACAACAACTTGTTCACTTCTTTCACAGTCCAAAAGTTTCTAAAGTAAATTAGTATCTAGAAATAAGCACAGAAACATCTAGAAGTCAGCACAGCATGAAATATATTTTTTTTAAAAAAGCTAGTACGCAGAAGAAAAAGGAAAAAGACAGGAAAGATAAGGATAGGTAAATGAAAACTTTACGTAAACAATGTTTCCCTGATTTGTATTTCTTCTGTCTGTTGCTTGCTCACCAGAATTCCTTACATATAAATGAACTGTATATTAATAGGAATGTATATGAACACACACTGCAAAGTGGGGTGGAAGAAATTTCCAATGGAAGCTGGGTAGAAACCAAGATTCAGATAGTAATATCTACTAACTCTAAATACTGGCTACCCAGATTTCATAGTCCTCTTGACGTAAGATACCATTAAATGTACTTTTATTTCCAGTTTTCAGACTGACTTAGAATAGTCTGTATGAACCCACAAAAAATCTTAAGTGTATAAGGCCTCAAATATTTTCTATAACTGTGAAGTGATAATACAAACAAAATTATATTTTATAAAAATGTTTATATGGTTCCTAACAAAGTGACGTGACTTACATTCTACATGGATCTTCTTTATGACAGAAAACAATATATGATAGAAGCCTGATTAAATGACAAAAAGACATTAAATTCTATGCTGTGAAAAGCAAAGAAACCTACTGAAAGGAATAAAACAAAAAAAAATTGCTCCAACAAAAACCTGTTTAGAAAGGATGGAGAATACAGATTACGTATTAATTTAAAACTGCAGTATATTATGAAATATTGAAAAAGAGAAGTAATAGTACTGGTATTGACTAGAAATATTTGCTTTGTAGGGAAAGGGATGAAAAAAAATTCCTATGATTATGAGATTTGGAATTTGATACAGGAAATGAATAACAGAGAGTTCACCTATCTGCAGGAAGGAATAAGGAGGAGTCAAATACATCCAGACTACAAATCAAGAGTAACGTCAATGTAGAAGAATCTTCTTTGGTAAGTCCTGACAGAGGAGCATTAACCATAATCTTAATTGCATTTTGTTAATTTAACTTTTCAGTCTCATAAAATCTTTGCCGATTTTCTACTTTGTTTTCCACTAGGAGGTCAGGAAGGCACCAGGTTAGATATATACTGAGAGTACATATGGCAAAGAACTGAAGCTCAGCTGTTACAGTTTAAAAAAAAAAAAAAAGAAAAGACAAGGAAATTAGTGGACAAGACCTCATAATGGCCTTGACTGACATGCCTTTTTGCAACATGGTAAGTGGATTTTTTACTGCTTTTCTTCCAGGAGGAATTCTTTGAAGGACAGAGAAGGCAGGAATAGAGGATTTTCACTTACAACAATAATTAAATTAAACCTAATCAAACCATTTTATTATTTTCTGCTGAAGGCCAATATATTTAGCATCTTCTTCCATGCATAATAAATTACATTAGCTCTAGGCATTTTCAGAATGTTGATTTGTTCAAGATGTTCATATATATTCAGTGACATTCTTTGTAATATCCAGGTAAATATAACCAGTTGAGTCTTTTTGTTTTTGAAAGGAAATAAAGCATTAAGTTCATTTGGTTTATTTAAAAGGTAAAAATTATAATTCTATCCAGTGAGCTGTCTTTTTCACATAGGACTTTGTTAAGGTCATTCCTACCGTAGCAGTCACATTGTTCCTTGCTGCAATAGTAACATCAGAGGCTCAACACCAGTCCTCATGTTTTCATCTGGTGTCTTTATAAATCAGAATCTCCTCACAAAAGAAAAAAAAAAAAAAAAGGTAGTTTTGGCAGTAATGTTTCACATCTAAAGTAAATAAAAACCACTGACCAATGACCACAGTTTTAGAATGTAACCATACGCAGACACTTAAATGATGTAGTGATCTCCTGGAAGATTATATTCAATTGTACAGACTGCAGTTTTTAAACACCTTGCATAAAACATATCAGTATTAGTCACAAAAATAAACATTACTGAAATAATTTCCTTATATGTTAGAAATATATTGCATATAAACAAAGCAGAGGGAGTACAAATGTTTCTACTGACTACATACAAAACCGAGTATGAACTACCCACAGTACAATGTTCCTTCATGAAGCGTGTTACATTTGTATAGATTTATTCTTCAGTCAACAACTACCAAGTGCTCAAGTTTCACCCAGCATATTAAAAATTTCTTTTAATTTTACAAGAATAAAGCACACAAACAACTGAAATGCAACCTCAGTTTCATCTAATTCCCTCTATTGTGACCAAGTTTTGACAATCGTGTCTACTTTTCTGAGATTAACCGTTACACTGATGAACTATGGGCACTTTCCTCTGACAAAAGTTTACCATCATTATACTGTGCATTTTAGGCCTGCTACATGTACATGTAATTTAGATTCCAAAATTACTTAGGAGCTATTGAAAAATCTATTTCTGGCCTTCCTTCATGAGTTTTATATCATGTCTGGTATCACTATCAACTTTTTCAGTAGTTTTAAAAAACAAGGTAGTTAATTTCAAAATTTTCAGAGACCGCTCATATTTAAATGTATGTGATCTATGATAATGTTTTCTAGAGTATTAGTCATGTCTATGGAACAGTATGAAAGAAGAGAATAAGAAATAAGATTCTATAAATTTGGAAGAGTAAACCATTAATGATTTACAGTGAAACTGAGGTACAATTTTCCTGAGGAGGCAGGTCTATTTTTGTTGCATAAATATATGTGACAAAAATGCATTCTATTTGATGTTTTGAGATATTTACACCTACATGCTGGATTGTAACTCAGCCTAAATTGAGTATATCACTATTTTTTGATTTAGAATCTATAGACCTGGTATGTTATTACTTAACTTCTTAAAACAACCTGCAACCCCAACACTCGAGAGAAAGAGGGGTCTTAATAGGAATGTAAGAACATTAGCTAAATCAGTATGTAGCAACATGATCGTAATAGAGATTTCTCATCAACTTCTCGTTTATGTTACATTAGCATCTGAAAAAGCTATTTAAACATTAAAATTAATACATCATAAAACAATAGAAATACTTAATACAAAATAGTTTTATTTGAATCACAACTACTCACAATAGCTATGAATATCCCCATTCAAATTGCTACCATGAATACTGTATAAAATGAGAATAAACTAAAAGTAAAATTAGAATACTCCTTTATAAATTACTATATGTCAAGCTAACAAATGGTAGACTTGTCATATTGAACAACTAAATGTCTAAATGATCATTCAGCACTCATAGTGTAGGGAAAAACACTAGCTTTGTTGGCTATAAAGCAGTTGCTCGATTTTTCATACTGTCATTCTGCTCTATTAGCAAAGCCTAACACAATTAGGTATGAATATGCAGTAATAACATGCAAATTGTTCCCTCTCAATTGCCCCAAGGCAGCAGTCTCAGCCTTTCAAAGCTTGATTTCTTCTACATCATTACAGGCTTGGCATAATTCATCAGAATAAAAAAATACCTCAGCCTTATTGCATGTGGCCAGCTAGTAAAATCATCAGTAGTTGTTAACCATTCTCCCTCAATAGGTTTGTTAGCAACGCTGTCCCCAGCTCCCTGCCACTCCTGCACTTGTACATGTTTCCCTTGGGTAATGTTAGACACTACATTTGAGCCTGCCAGAACAATTAACCCTACTGTTAATTAGAATGAAATGTCAGGCGCACAGATGGTACAAGCTGGCACCCTGCCATCCCGCCAACTGCTGCTGAAAGCAGCTACCCCACTGCTGACAGCTGTTCAGCTATGTCCCAAACCAGCAGATGTCAAAACTTTCCAGCTGAGGAAAGCTAAAAAAGGCAATGATGGGGGTTTCTAGTCCCAGCAGTAATGATGACTGTTTTACTGTTATTGTATCTATTACCTGTTGTCATACTGTACCCATCAAGTGGAGCCATCAAGCAGCAAGATGCAAATTAAAAACGATACCAGAAGTCAATAAATGTAAAACCGCTTTCCAAGCTAATTCTGTACAACTGTAAAAAACGGATGGAAGGAAGAGAAAAACGTGTCTACGTGTTTTCTTTCAATTCCAAGTTTATTTTAAATAAAGTTACATGATGATACATTGTATTAGAAAGCATTATCCTGGATATTTGTACACTGGAGTATGAAAGTCTTCCTTGAAGAAAATTGTAAAATGTGAACCTAGTTCTTCAAATCTTAGTAGCATGAGCAATTTTCACACTTTATTTTTCCTATCTATGTCAATTTGATTGATTTTTTTACCATTATGAGATAAAGCAACCAAGATAAAGTCCCTGAAGCCAGAGCGTATCCGAATTCTCTCAGTGTCTAGATGTCCAACACTTTGAATGACCAATTTAACCCTAAATATGGGAATGAAAGATCCCAGCACATTTCCTGGGATGAATCAGGATTCTAATTCTGGTAACTGTATTTTCTTACTTAAATCCCCCTTTGATTTCAGAAAATATGCTTTGGCTTTCAATTTTTTAAAAATTTGAAAAATATAGTGGGAAGGCAGATACGTTGCTGTACTGTGAGAAATTCTCTCTTATGTTCTTTCAGGATTCCTTTAAAAGATTATATCATGTAACTTTTGGCAATCAAAATACAAATTTATTACTATTTAATAAATATTAAAAATTTAATATATTTTGTTCTTACACACTTTTTCAAACTAACTGTTCAGCAGTAAGATAAGAATACGTTCTTACATAGAAAAGATCATCACAGGAGGCTGAATACAAAAGAAAGTATCACATACTATTACAAACATGATTAGAATATATTTGACTTACAAACTGTTGATAAGATATTAATATCTGTAAAAAACGGTCTACAAATTAGAAAGCTTGCACAAATAACTGTGGTTTCCCTAGAAGGTTTTAGGAAAGAAGTTCTTGCAAAGAAGACATCTAAGGTTAGAATTAATTAAAAACAGGAGTAAAATTTATAAATATGAAAAATAAGTTAAATCTAGTGAGATGTGTCCATTTAAGTATTTTTTTCTCTGAATATATATTTAATATATTCCTATATACATTCACACTCAAATATATTGTTTCTGATTCTGCCTCATCTATCCATAAGACAGGTATATTCCTACATTTGTGAAATTTATATTTAGCATCAGCCTTTAGTGTTAAATAAATATCTTTGATTTAGATTTGTTTGGATTCATATATAGCCTCAGTTTTTGTGGTGTTAATAAGAAAGTAGTTGCTTGCATATTTTAATATTAGTTTGGTTCTGGTTTAGATTAGGGTTTTTTACTACATGTAGGTAGTTAATATACTAACTTTAGGAGGGAGTTGTCTTAAGAAATAAATGTTACTAATACTTATATCATCAGATTGCTAATGGTTCCTTGCACTTCTGGAGTCAGAATTTTCATATAAACTTCATGTGCACTGAAAAGAAAATATTTTACTATAAATAGAAAAGCATACTATAGTATTTAGTTAAAAAAAAAAAATAAATATCGGATTTCATTTTGCTAACTCCAGCAAAAACACAGTTTGCTAGAGACTACTAAGCCCTTTTCTTGGCTGGCGAAAACACATACATGATAAAACTTCAGAGGATCTGAGGCACCTCATGTTGTGGTAGGCAGCCTTTGATATGAATACTTACACCAGAATCTTGCCAGATATGGGAGCTGCAGCATGATAAACAATTAACTGTCAGGGATAAACAAGGCCAAAGTAATTCACAAGACACAATAAACACAGTGGTCTTCAGTGGCCATAGTATCGTTTAAATCTGAGGATAGGTATGAGCCCAAAATGCCTCAGTCTTGCCAAAGAATGTAACAGGATACAAGATTCCTGATTCACTTCCCTTTTTCAGGTCAGGAGCTTTACTAAGTTGCTTGTGCTTAATATAGTGAGGAGAGATATTTGTTGGAGACCTCAAGTATTATTTTGGGGAATATATTTTATCTTTTGAGAATGTAAGAAGAGAGCTTAGGATAGGTGTTCTTGTTCCTGCTTTGCCTGGATGTGAGAAGAATTTAGTAGAAGACCTTGTTGATATGGTGTATGTGGTGTCACAGGTAGCTGCCACTCTGGCCACAAAGGCCTATATGGTATTTGTTGAGCTCCAATTGACCTGGATATGCAGGTGGCACAGTACGGTCCTATCTGTCTTCATGTATTACTTTTGACGGAGACAACAGGTCTGCTAGACATAAGAGTAGCCGGGCATACTGCAAAAAGTCCAGAACAAAGTTTGGCAGCTGCCCAACACAGATTTTGCTAGTAAAGTGGCAGTAACTCTCACATGACCCAGTGTTGGCACTCGCTCAGTTACTGGGCAGTCTGCAAGCCTGGGCTATCTGCAGGGCTGCTGTCCCACCATGACTCTGCAGCAGCGCAGGACCAAGCTGAAAGTCTGTGAGGTCCTGGGCCATGCTGTCTGGCAAGTGGTGCTCAGAAACACGCAACGTGTGCAGCCTGCAGCAGCAGCCACAATATCTATGGGCAAACACGTAATGGTCAACTGCCACAAATGTAATTGTTAGACCATGCAATAGGCACAATGTAGAGCTATGGATGTTGTCTATGGCCCCCTGTGCATTTAAGGATGACTTTGAGAACATAACTAGTGCAGAGAGAGGCAATAGCACTGCCTCCGTAGCACAGCATTGCAGGTCTCTAAAACCAAAAGACTTAACAGTGGATCCATTGCAGACTGATATATAACTGATTAGGAGGAGTCTGGTACTACCATGCTCCACAGAAACAAGGATGTCAATCTTTGTGAGCTTGTCCCAAAATATGTGCAACAAATTTCAGCAGAAGACTTTGAAGGGGAGAATGGCTGCCAAATACAGGTATTTCAGATATTCAGGACTTAACAGTCCCCTCACCAGGTAACAGTTTCCCTTGCCCTAAATTCCCCCTTTACAAGGACAGTCACTTGATTCATGACTCAGACTCAGAGGAAGCTGAGGCAAAGGATCATGATCTGAAGATCTACAGAACCAGAGGCTCCTTAAAGGCACAGCTTCTTCAAACTGTACTCATCTGGAACCATTCATCTGGATAAGATTTTCCCATAGTGTCTCTCTGCCATCACTAAGGTGCAGTAGGTGCACATAAGGACACTGAAGGAGCACATAAGGACATGAACTAAGGCGCACAAGCACCAGTAGCAGCAGAAAGAGCAAAAAGCCTTTGTTGATAAAAAATTCTAAATAGCCTCTATAGGTGTGCAGGGGCTATAGCTCCCTTTTAAGATGTGTTTACATTATCATGCGTGGAGCAGGTTAAGAGGGGGACTAGGCATGCCTACTACGCTACAGCAGTATGTCACTGAGCACCATTCTGGTTTGTTCCTTATAATACACACCGTGGGTAGCCCATTCCAGAGCGTGCTGGCATCAACACTGTCAGCACAGGGAAATTTGCACCAACAGCACCTAAGCTGTTCCCTCATGAGGCATGATTTGGCTGTGGACATAAAAAGTGTCTCTCTTTGTTCACTTGGGGTCTTCATTTCTTCAGCACCAGCAAATAACATTCTATATGCTACAGGGAGGTTGCCTGCTTTGCAGAACTGAATTTAATGACCAATACAGGCACTAACTAGCTCCAAACTCCAGACTGGATGAGGACTACCAAAAAAATCTGAGGACTTTCAGAAGGCCTATACAAAGGCAGCATAACAGTAGATTAGATTAAATTGCTGTTGTTACAAATTAAGTGTTATAGAATTGAAGGAATGTTTTGAAGTACTTCTAAGACCTTCTTAGATATCAAATTAATCCTTGAGGAGCACAATTCAGACAACATAATAGACAACCAGTGAAGGCTTCACACTGCTTCATATACACAACAATGACACAGACACATGATGCTGATTAAAGTGTCAGGCTGCAGCTTTCTTTTTAATAAGAATGTGTTCCCAAATACAATGCTTTCTACAACCCATGCCCAGGAAACACTAGAATCCCTTGTCAATTTATGAGGTAAGCTGAGCAAAGACCTAGTTACTGGATCAAAAGGCCCTTCCTAAAATTCAGGGTCTATCAGCAAGTATCAGGCCCACAGTCATGGTCCATCTGGCACAATAACTCTTAGGTTGACAGTTATTTGGCAGCGCAGAAACTCACTTGCTAAGACGCCCCACAGTCAACACCTTCTCTGCGTTGAGACAAAGCATGAGAAACCTTTGTACCTGATAGCTTTGGTTTCCCTACCTCTATGAAACTGGAAAATCTGATGGGACAAGGTGGCTCTTTCCTCCCCAAAGGGAAAAGCGAACAAACAAATAAAAGCCTGGCAGCTGTTCCTTCAGACACATGTCTTTTCTTTATCCTTATTGCTGTCTCCTGGTATGTCCTAACTGATGGTAGCTAGTTCAGTCGCTGCTGATTTGTATGGTTTCAAGAGCCAAACGAGTTAGTTCCCAGATGAACCAGGACCAATAAGCTCTCCTGCTTTTCCCCTTTGATCAATAACTTTCCACCTAGTTCCCACTACCAAGGAGGGAGCAGCACTGACTCATTTTGATACAGCTCTTACCCCTTTTCCCATCCTTTTTATCTTGACCACACCAATCCCCCCACCTCTCCAATAAGGAAAGTATCAGGCAAGGGCAAAATATACCACAAATCTAAAATAAAAAGGAATGCTGAAATTATTACAACTAGATAAACAGCCTAACAGAAGGTTCAAGATTCAGGTCAGTGAACTATTATTTCACAGATGAGGAGAAATACTGCTACAATAAAGAAGGAATTAAAGTAACACTGATTTTTTTTAAAACTTCTCTGAAACTTTTCTTCTTTTGATTACAGAAAAAAAAAAGTAACACCAAAGAAAATAACATCAAAAATAGCAGACTCTTTTCTACAGAATTGCTTTAAGGAAAATTCAGAGTTCAAAATTAGACATTAAATTTTGCAATAGCAAGAGTAATGTATCAGTAGCACACATACATCTTGGCTAACAGACAGCCTAGTAAAACTAAAGTCAGGGGTTAAATTACTGTTGCCTTCTGTTGGGCCAAGATTCAACTAAACTGTACATAAGATTTCTTTTTATTCTCTGTTTCTCTCATTCAGGATGAAAGACATGGTGGAGCACTTACCATACTAATGGAGAGACACCCCATTTTAAACAAGTTGCTTTTTCAACTTTGGTAAATGAAGGATGAAAAATTGATTTGCAAACCCTAGCAGAAGTGTCTCCCCGCCCCGCTTGCTGCTAAGAAAGGTACTTGAACTCATGCCACCTCACAAACAACTGTCAGATGTTTCAAAACCCACACAGCTCCTCAGGGCATTCAGTACATTTATACGAATCAAGGACATTGGTTATGTGCTTTGGATCAGAGGGCTGATAATATGCATACTGAATGCATCTCAGACATAAAGGATCTCATTTACGTTCTCAGGGTTTACTGCTTCAGGCACAAAACAAAGTATTTTCTCTGGGATTCAAGCTGCATATACTCCCCTAAGTATAGCCTGTTGTTGCAACGTATGCTCACTGTATCTGAGACAGTGGACATAGTTCTTACCATAAAGACATTTCCAATCAATACATAGTCTCCCATATTTAGATTAATACACATAATTTTCAAGCTTCTGTTCAGATCTCATCCAAAGACTAAAATTCTAAATACCGTGGGCAATGACAATCAGTTAAGCTTTTCCTATTAGTAATTACTGATTTTACTGAATCTGACAATTAGTAATTATCTAGTGAAAAACACTCAAAGAATTGTTCCCAAGCTTTAAGTGTCTCAAATAAACCACTAAAAGCAACCATTAAAAAGTTAAACCATTTTAACAGATTTTATTCTCACTGTACAGTACATTAGTATATATTCTGAACACCAGTTTTTCTCTTCTTTCTATAAGCTCAAGAAAAAAATGAAATTCCAATGGCTACTATCAATTTAAGTCTACATTAATGCTGTAGATTTTCTTCAAGTACTTGTTTAAATTAGAGTTGACACCTATTTCAAATCATGCCTTTCTGAAATCCTTATTAATAAGTCACCACTATTTTAAAATATTCATAATCAAAATTAGGTCAGATGATTAAGGAACTATTCCTACAAAGCCTGAAATTTAGAGTGCCTGAACACCCACATTTTCAGTGACTCAAGTGGAAGAGGTACTTCCTCAAAAGCCACATGATGTCATGGATTAAGTTTAGACCTGGGAGCCATAAGATTCTGAGCTCTGTTTCCTCATATTTAATTATTTACATTAACAATTTTTTGTACTTAGCATTAGTACTATTTAGTTAGAAATTAGGTGTGTATCATTTATTTTGCTTTATTGATTGGGACACTGGCAACTTTGTGATGTTAAAGGACATCCTAAGGTGTGAGAAACAATGTACCCAATTCTCCTCTGCCATCCTCTCTTCTCTTCAATACCACACTGTGCATGTAAATGTGTGGTGGGAGAGGTGGGAGGAAAGGACAGGGACTCCACTAATTCTGAATGTCTGTGTCCCACCAAAATCAAGCAAGCAAGCAAGCAGCCTTTGAGCTTTCTCAGTGACAAAATAAACATGTAATTACTACAATATAAATAGTGGAAGACTGGCGAAGTAAAGTTCTGATCTGTCCAATGCTTATCGTTAATAGACATACTGTACTTCATTTTGAAAATATCACGTGCTCCACAAAGAACCTATGAGGTATCTAGGCAGACATGCAAAACTATGGACATTCAAAAACTATATTAATTTACATTCAAAAATTTAACATACAAAATTTTTTCTCTGAGTAGTATTTTTGTTGAAAATAAGAATGTGGCATACTTCTCCCCATCACCTCACATTTTTTCTAATATTTTCCTGGAGCCAAAACGATTTCCAATAATTTTTTGCTGCTAATGCTAACAAGATTCCAAATTCTACATAATATTCCCCTGCCCTTCCCAGTAGCCAGTTCCTTCTTCTCCAAAAGGTCATTACCAAATTACAGGATGCGCTCCTGTCTCCCTTAGGGTTTATAAACACAACTCCTCATAAACATAAAAGTGAATGGATACCATGGTTGAATAACATACTGTAATAACAGTACCTTACTAAATTTGAAAGTGTGACCTATTTGGTATATTCACGGATTACTACAGAAATAAAAGTGCTGTACAAAATGTAAAGTCTACAAAATGTGCTAACACACATGACCGCATATGCACACAGCAATAAACTGTGTGTGCATCCAGCCACATATATAGAATATTGTATTTACAAATACAGATTAATGCACTTTACAATATTTAAACTGAATAATTTCTGAAGAATGATCTAATCAACCAGGAAGGTTTAAAGGTGCCACATAACTACACGTGTAAGTATGCCCTTACTGCTGACCTTACAATGCACTTAGTATCTTATACTTCACTAATGCTGTTTCTATCACTACAAGCAATTTATTCTACCTCACGTTCATCAAGTGCTCATAAATCAGCATTAGGCCACTTTTTTACTGAGTTGCTGATTTTTAGCCAGCAGACAGCAGCAGCATTTGGATTCAAAGTCTAATATTGGCACACATATTGATTTTAATTAGTCTAATTAGTTCATTACACTAAAAATCAAACAGACCATTTATTACATTCCCAACTAATGACATATGATCAAGGATTTAATATGATAATGAGCAAGATCAATTATCACTCATAAAGGAAGTCATTAACAAGTGTAAACACTGCCAAACTGAATACCATTACAAATTATGAAGTCATAGCTAGGTCATTTGCATAAGCATACTAATTTTATTTCAAGATATTCCTTCCATTTAATACTCTGAATACCCGTCACAAAGCTCCTTTTTTTCATGAGACTTGATTCATAGCTGTAAACTCAGTTCTTACTGTCAGTAATGCAATTGTTCACTATATAGTCCTTAAACTCTGTGCTATTAAATCAAGGTTCAAGCAAATCGGACAATGTCTATGGACCCTCTCAGAAAATATTACAGAATATTACAAGAAGGAAATGAGGTTTCCAGGTGTACCAAAGTGGATCCAGGAGTATTCCTCTACTGGGGGAAATTCAAGAACTACTTTCTTTGTGGTCTGGAATATTTCACATGCAAAATTGAGCTAGTGATAGAGGCCAGCCCTGCCACAGTTGTTTAGCAGTATAAAGAGAAGGAAGCAACATCCACCAGAGTATTTTGACTTTACTGTAGCAACTGCAGATTTCAAACTTTTGAAATAAAATTTACAACTTGAGCTGTAAGTAGTATAATATTCTACTATCCTTGAAGTCTCAGTACTTAATTCTAACCTTAATTCTATTTGAATTTTTCCAAGGTCCCTGTCACCATCATTATCTATTCTGTATTTTACAATAGCCTCCAAGATGTCAATCAAAATCATAGGAATTATACTTTCTATTACAGCAGAATCATATCTACGTGGTGCAAACAATCAGGAATGGAAAGGATCAGCCCTCAATCTGCCAAAATTACTTTCCTCCTGCTCTAGTTTACAGTGCTTACTTTGGAATACTTTTCGTATGCACTTCCCTATACCAGAATATGTTCAGTGAATACATGATTAGATACCTACATATCACATGTATGTATCACATGTAGCTCAATATTTATGAAAATGTACAAGGAATTTTCTTCATTTGTTTTAATTTTTATAAGAAATTGGAAGAAGTCTCCATTTTCATTAAGTTCTCTAAAGATTTCTAAGTGTAGAAGCTGTAACCAATGCATACAGACCAGTCAGCAGATGTTTAAATTTGATGGATACAGGAAAAATTGAATTTACTACTACTCAGGTTAGAACTTCACTCAAGAAGGAAAAGCTTTTCAGTATAAAACTGTATTTTTATTGCATAAAAATATCTTGCTGACTCTGAAGTCTGCTTGTTCTAGAAGCAGCACATACTAATACATTTAGCAGCATCTAATCTATATCAGCGATAAGTGACTTCTACAGATACTGTGTTCACCAATAATTGAAAGGTATGTCTTCAGATTCTTTGATTAAGTTTCTTACAAGGTTTCAATCTTTGATGGCATCAACAAAAAGTACTCAGCACTTCACAGAAAGAAACTCAATAGCACCAACTTCACTTTTTCCTAAAATATTCTAATAACACAAAAAACAGAGGTACATGTTCTTTCTACTAAATTTCAAAGTAAATAAAAAATCAGTAGTCATTCTTACATTAGTGCATCCCTGTCCCTAGTAATTTAGGAAATGTTTAAAACACAAAGAAGTCAAACTAGCTATATAGCTTTGGGGCCATAAAGATGGGAACAGCTCTTCAAGACACTGGGAGGCCAAAGCTGCACTTCCTGCTGTCCAGCTCCAGTAAGTTTGAGACTGGTGGAAGACAACTGATTTATAGCTGAGTCATTAAGTGCTTCATTTCTTCAGGTTTTATGTGCTTATATGCATTAGCACTTAAAATTTTGTATACTTATGTGCTTAGTACTTGACTAGATATATTCTGGATTCTACTGTTTAAATAACTATGTCACTGATCTTGTTCAATACCTAATTTCTTAATGTCATTTTTTGTGCCAGCACGTAGTACATCTGCTGTCTTTACACTTTGATTTTTTCCTTTCTTCTCACTTCTACACATTTGATATTTCTTTCCACTTCTTTACTGCGAACTCTGCAATTTTTTCCCTCCCTCTTTCCCTAACTTTCTTACATATCTCTGTGTCTTAGCCACAGTAATAATGGTAATGCTATGATAATAATAATAATGATAATGATACTATAATGAAAAGGAAAATAATGAGGGAGAGAAATAAAACCCGGGGGAAGAGAAAAAAAAAACCACAAGTGATGCAACCGCTCACCACCTGCCAACCCGACGCCACCAGTCTCTGAGCCATGATTGCTGCTTCCCCTGGCCAACTCCCCCCAGCTTATATACTGAGTGTGACATCGTATGGTATGGAATATCCCTTTGGCCACTTTGGATCAGCTCTCCTGGCTGTGCCCCCTCCCCTCCCAGCTTCTTGAGCACCTGGCAGAGCATGGGAAGCTGGAGAAGTCCTTGACATGTAAGCATTACTTAGCAACAACTAAAACATTAGTGTGTTATCAACATTATTTTCATACTAAGTCCAAAACACAGCACTGTACCAGCTACTAGGAAGAAAACTAACTCTATCCCTGCCAAAACCATAGAATCATTAAGGTTGGAAAAGACCTCTAGGCTCATCAAGTCCAACTGTCAACCCAACACCATGTCTCCTAAACCATGCCCTGATGTGCCATGTCTACACATTTTTTGAACACCTCCTGGGATGGTGACTCCACCACCACTCCTCCTCCCAAATCAGAGTCTGTACTGGCATCAAATACAAATGGAAGATGACACTGAATTTAAGTGTATGTTCAAATCTGCAGTGGAAAACAAAATGCATGTAGCCACAAACGCTGAACTAAGCACTATTATTATTCTATACAGGTTTCATAGGAATGATTTGGAGCCAAGATTCATAACCCTTTTTTTTAAAAAAAAAAAATCTATCACCACCCACCATAGGAAGGGCAGCTCTGTGCCATGGACACTATGATAGGTGTACAGTCTGGTTCTCTTTAATCTAGAGAACAAATATCACTATGGGTGTCAGATTGACTAAAGAGCAAAGTAAAGGAGGCAATTTTAAAAAAAAAAAAACCAGCACAAAAAACCCCCCAAAACTGTGTTTAAGCAAAGAAAATAGAATTAAATTCTAACAGATTTAATATGTTAAAACACAAAAAAGCAATTCAAGAGCAAGAAAAAAGCAAAAAATCCTAGAGATCTTAACAATCTATCTTAAGTAGCTGGAGGAATCAATTCTTCCAATGCTAATTTTTTCCTTCCAAAACATCAGGAGCAAAAACTCGGTCAGGGAGTTTGTAAGACCAACTGAGAACCTTGATACAATAACAGCACTCAGAATCATCGCAGAGAAGCTAAATGAGGCCTCTGCGCTGGCATTTGTTGCACAAGAAGTTGAGATGACTGTATTGGAACCCTTTGGGGCCAGAAGGAGCTGCAACAGTGGATCTGTCTGAAATTGAGTTGTGAAAGATGTTACAGTACAAACAGGCAGAATGGACTCTAGCCAGTCACCAGGACCAGGCAGCATTCATCCACCTACTCTAGTACAACCCAGGAATGAAAAATCTGAATCACTAACGGTAGTATGCAACCTTATGTTTTTCTTTGGTACAGGAATGCAGGAAAACAAAAGCAATTACTATCCTCATAAAAGGATAGAGAAATTTCAGCAACCACGAGCTCTAAGCCAGATGTCATATTGGACACACTAGCAGAGGCTATAGTCAAGATCAGAATTAATGGACCTCTGGATAAATATGAATTACTGGAGTCTTTTTTTTCTCCTTCCTAAGTGTCGTGGTTTAGCGGCAGCTCAGCCCCACACAGCCGCTCGCTCACGCCCCCACCGGCAGATGGGGGAGAGAATCAGAAGGGTAACGCTCGTGGGTTGGGATAAGAACAGTTTAATAATGAAAATTAAAAGAAACAACAACAGAAACACAATGTAAAGGAGAACAACGAGAGGCGCAAAGCCCCGGGGGAGGGGGGAAGGAGGGGGGAAGGGGGGGGAAAGGGGGGGGAAGGGAGGGGGGGGAACGAACCGCCGAAACAAACCACACACGCCACAGCTGCTCACCGCCCGCCGACCTGCCGCCGCGCCGCCCCCGAGCCGCAACCTGCCACTGCCCCCCCCTTAATGTACTGGTCATGGTGTCACATGGTACGGAATGAACCTGCCATTGGCCAGACGGGGTCAGCCGCCCCCACCATGGCGCCGCCCCTCCCCCCCCCCCCCGCCACGCGGCAGAGCGCGGGAAGCTGGAAAGGTAGCCAACCCCCCACGGTGAGGAGAATTAACCCCTTTCTCAGCCAAAACCAGCACACTATTATGATCTTGTTTTGGAGCAGAACATTAAATTAAACAGACTCCTTGCATTGATATGGTAGTTCTTATTTACAGCACTCATTCGTTCACATCCATATATTCCATCTTAGAAGAATATCTAATCTTATGAAATGCAAAAGAGGGGCAAACAAGGTACAAAACAGCTTCCATACAGACAGAGATAAATTCAGTGTCCATTTGGAAAAGAACCAACTTGTAAGAGATGTGACAAAGTCCTATAAACTCATGAGTAGTATGAAGAAAGAGAATAATTAATATGTTGTATATTCTCATATCAAAAGAATTAGAAGGTTTCAAAGGAAATCATCAAAATTATTAAAATCAAGGAAATACTATTCTTTGTACCATAATGATAGAACTGTGGTAATAATTACCAATGCATACAGGTTTGTAGGTTTAAAAAGTAACTCAATAAGAAAAACAGAGAATACAAGATTAAAGGCTACGCAAGTCAATAATATTACTTGTAACTAAGATGAACATTGCTGAGAGCTTGGGAATATTACCCAAAAACGAATCACAATATGCTTGCTTTATTATAGTATTTCTAGCCCTTCAGTACTGGCCACTCTTTGAGAGTTTGTGTGTGATCCAGTGTGCTGGTTTTGGCTGAGAAAGGGTTAATTCTCCTCACCGTGGGGGGTCGGCTACCTTTCCAGCTTCCCGCGCTCTGTCGCGTGGCGGGGGGGGCTGGGAGGGGCGGGGCCATGGTGGGGGCGGCTGACCCCGACTGGCCAATGGCAGGTTCATTCCGTACCATGTGACACCATGACCAATACATTGAGGGGGGGGCAGTGGCAGCGCGGGGGCGGCGCGGCGTCGGGTCGGCGGGCGGCGAGCGGCTGCGGCGCGTGCGGTTTGTTCCGGCAGTTCGTTCCCCCTCTCCCCTCCCTTCCCCCCTCCCCCGGGGCTTTGCGCCTCTCGTTGTTCTCCTTTACATTGCATTTCTACTGTTGTTTCTTTTAATTTTAATTATTAAACTGTTCTTATCCCAACCCACGAGCGTTACCCTTCTGATTCTCTCCCCCATCTACCGGTGGGGGAGTGAGCGAGCGGCTGTGTGGGGCTGAGCTGCCGGCTAAACCACGACATCCAGTGAGACAATTCAAATGACTAAAATCTACAAAGTGTACAGAGCAAAGGCATTTGGCCTTTCAACACAGACCCCAGAGTTTTAAATGGTGTTTTAAAAATATAGGCTTGCATGCATTTAAAATATAAGACTGCCAGGATGCCACTCTTATTAAGATTTCAGGATCTTTCGCAAACCAGTGATCTAACTTGATTCCCAAGTTGAAAACGTATGCAATAGTTTGAATTCTTAATTCATATAGAAATGCTAGAGATTTTATTTCTAAGAAAACTACTAATATTACTGGTCTAAAAAACTTAACAGAGCATGGATAAATCATAAAAAATGTGAGCAGTTTAGATAAGTCCTCTGACCAAAAGCTATTTCCTTTTGATAAACTGTGCAGAAGCAATATTCTACATTAAAAAAATATTAGTAAGAAATCATGGTGGACACCTAAATGAGAAAAGCATTAAGAACAGCATAGTTTTGCTAACACAGAACAATAAGGGTACCTGGCAGAACAGGAGCGTGAAATACACTTTCAGTGTATTTTGTCTCATAATTTAGGTTGGGAGGGACATTTTCAGGTCATCTGGCTCAGCCCTATGCTTAAAACAGGGCTAACTTCAAAGTTAGATGAAGTTGCTGTATTTGTCAGACATTCCATTAGAAAGCAGAAATCTTACTCTCAAAATGTAACATGACAAATCTTAGTGTAAACAACAGGAGAAATAGTTCTGAAGGCCTTTTTTTATTTTTTTAACAGAGATTCTCACTAGGTCTTATCACTGGAATGAGATGACTGAACTGGAGAAAAGAAAAAACAAAGCGTTAGAACCTGAAAAGGATATTGAATAGCACACAAAGCCTTTTAGTGTTTGGCAAAGAAATTGGGGCAAGGAATTGTCTGTAGATGTTTTTAAGGTTTACCATTGATCTATAGCACTCTTGCACCTTTTATTGATGTTGATGACACTCCACTGCAAAACTGGCATGTTCCTTGCTTTAACTGTTATATGGTCCCTGGACAGTTAAGACTGTAAACCAGAAGTGCCCAGAAGGCTGGAGTGCAAGGGTCAATGTACTTAAGTTAGTACATTCAACATTGGTCTTAGGCACTAGGGCAATTGGCATACAAGCCACGTATTCTAAGATAAAAGCATCAAACTCTGCACTTTGGCAGAATGTTCTTTAGAGGCCATTCTTAGAGGTAGCATCCACATATTATTTCAGAGTACATTCATATGGATATTAAAATTGATATAGTAATTTGATGACCACTGTCAGCAAAGAGTTCCATCAAGTCCTTAATGAACTCTTAACAAATCCTTCTTGTTACCTTGTTTTACTATCTCTTCTTTTTTTTTTTTATTTCAGGAAATAACTGTATGGGAAATAACATAGTAGTGAATTGCATTTCCAGTAAGAGACTGAAATTACAAATAATGTTTAGTGACCGATATTACAAAGCATTTCAAAGGCTAACATTCTTTCTTCAAAGTTATAGCTAAAGAAATATATTATTTTTATGCATGTTACCCTAACATTGCCTGTCTTAAAAACAGCTTTTCTTCAAAGAGCTGGTAAAATATGTAGCTAAGGTCAGTCAGATCATTTGCTGTTTCAGCAAATTGCTTAGAAGCTCCAAAGTCTTGGGAGATTTTACTCCACTGATTAAGAGGGAAACAAAGTAAGCATTGCAACTTTGAAAGGAATACCTCTTAGATAGGCTGATAGTTGCTTTCAACAAAGGAGAGTAGGTCTATGACTCATAATGGATGGCCAAAGGCAATGTTTTTTGATTCCACTGACCTTTCAACACTCTATGGACAGGAAGTATAAATCTAATGATTAAGTCACGGGCTGCTAGACTAGACACTAGAAGACTGCTTTTTATAGGAAATAAAATGAAGGAGAGCAAATTAGTAATATAATAGGGAATTTCACACAATAGTTGTAATTTTAATGAGCTCTTCTGTGAAGTTTAAATATTTGTAATAGCAAATGAAGATTGTTTTAAACTCTCTTACAGCCCAGCTGCTCTCACAGGAACTCAAATAATGACAAAATCACAAGTTATAGACTAAGTCATAAAAAAAAATGTTTCAGTTCTAATATATTTGCCATATATTTCACTAAATACATGATTGATTACATCTACACACTTCATCATACTTATATCCTGCAGGTCGATCAGCAGTATCATTACTCAGTAACAGATACTTTGTTCAATGCCTAACTCAAAACATGTATGAAACAACCCTTTTTGTGTTAACATTTTTCATATTGCTCATTTTTAAATGAAAAAAAAAAAGAAATAAGTTTCTTATAATGGATTTGATTTTCCTAGTCAGTTATTACACTTCTTGTACTACTTTAACCAACAGATCTTCAATTCTATTCTGATTACTGGCACGCCTTCAATAGGAAGAATGATGCCAACCTGGAAGAGCTTGTCTTGGTACGGTGGACAGAGTGTAGGTCAGTTTGGGAAAGTACTGTGAATCCTGTTTAAAAGACTAAGTAACTGAACTTAAGTTACACCATGTTTTAAACACATTAATATACAAAGGATCATCTTTATTTATTTCCTAGTTCGTTTCTGTGGTTATGTTCACTGGTATGCTTTGAACAACACAAACATAACTGATTTTACAACAGCAGAGCAGCCCCAAACAACTAAATCTCAAATAGCCACAAAATTTAGACAATAGCAAGTTGTTAGAGCCCCTTTTTAAACTCTTGACTCTTACTTTAGCATTTTTCCACACAAATTAAGAAGGTCAAAGGTCTTCTCTGCCTTTATCAGTACTTCCCCACCACCGTGGCTGCCAAGAGTTGTAAGGCAGTAAAAAGCAAAGGTGCTAAGAAGACTGGGAAAGACCACAGGCAGAAAAGAAACCCAAGAGAAAAGAAAACCATAAACTTGTAGGGTTGGATTTAAGACCAGAGTTCTTGAAGGTTTTTTGTCAATGCATCCAGCCTTGAAAACTGCAGGGACACAGGAGCGGTAATCACAGAAGCTGCTCTCATGGGCTCAAAGCCTGCAGCAAAAATCGGTGATGTTGGAAGGTATAGGGAGACAGTACCTGTTTTTCAACATGTCAGCGTTGAACAAATCAATGACTACTGCTCTCTTCTACCATGACAACACTGAGGTAACATGTTGAAAGCCACTCAAAATAAAAATGAAAAATTATATTTTGGGTTTAACATATATGAGATAAGAAGTATGAATAAGAAATACTTCAAAAAGAAACTGTTTTGAAACATATCAGTGTACTGTGGCATGAGCTGTTTTTATGTCAGCCACTTTCTCTGAACAGCTCCACTAGTCAGCCAACAGTTCATCTAATCCAGGCTGAGCTACAGATCGTAACTCTCATCCGACTTGCAGTCAGATGATCTGAAGACCAAGCTGCTTTGTCTATGCCATCTAAAAGACAGGAAAAAAAAAGACTGTAACAGACTCAAAATTCTAATGCCTTCTAAATACCTTCTCTAGCAGTATCAACCCTGCACTGCAATATAGGATTATAATGCTATAAACATGTGTTGAAAAACTCTAATTATAGAATCACAGAATGGTTTCAGTTGGAAGGGACCCTAAAGATCGTCTGGTTCCAATCCCCCCTGCCATGGGTAGGGACACCTTCCACTAGACCAGGTTGCTCAAAGCCCCGTCCAACCTGACCTTGAACACTTCCAGGGATGGGCATCCACAACTTCTCTGGGCAACCTGTTCCAGTGCCTTACCACCCTCACAGTAAAGAATTTCTTCCTAATATCTCATCTATATCCACCATCTTTCAGTTTAAAACTGTTACCCTTCGTCCTATCACTATACTCCTTCATAAAGAGTCGCTCCTCATCTTTCCTGTAAGCCCCCTTTAAGTACTGGAAGGTCCGCTATAAGGTCTCCCCAGAGCCTTCCCTCCTTCAGTCTAAATAACCCCAGCTCCCACAGTCCTCATAGGGGAGGTGCTCCATCCCCCTGATCACTCTTGTGGCCCTCCCTCTGGAAACGCTCAAGGAGGTCCATGTCTTTCTTATGCTTGGGGTCCCAGAGGTGAACACAGTACTCCAGGTGGAGTCTCACAGCCTAACCTTGGACCTTCAGGATATCTATATGTAAGCATCACAGTAATGGTACACAAATAATTTCTGAATTTCAGAAAGTCTTACTCAGAAGTTTCTATAGCATATGTATACGCAAGAATAAAACCCATAGCAATCTCAACCATCACCTAGTTTCTTCTTCACCTGCAATTCAGATGGTAAAATAGTGAGCTCTGACAAGAAAAGGGCAGGCTGTTGAAAATGCCTGTAGAGAACAACTAAAAAAAATCTGACTTACTGAAAGGTAGATAACCCTACTGGCTTGCTTGTTTGTTTTTTAAGTATCTGTACAAGACTTGAAAATAGACCTTCCACATAAACATGATATAAAGAGTTCTACAAGGCTGAGTTTTGCTGCTTGGAAAGAAATAAGGCTTTGGTAAAAACACACAGTTGTATACCAATCAGCATGAAAACATAAGGCTTTTTTTGGCATAAACAGAGGCTTCAAAGTCTTTCTTAGCATATCCAAATGGAGTACTGTGAATGTCAAGTCAAAATGATGCATTTATTTTAATAGAGGTTCTGCCATACTGAAAGAAAAAAGTTTAAGTTTCAGTAACGTGGGGTTTTCTCACAAGAAAAGAAATATAAGCCAGCCGTTCAAAAAACTGCTTAGTAAAACAGATAAATAATATGCAGGAAATAAAATTACTTGATTTGGTGAAAAGCAAGTCAAGAATACCACTTTTATTTTAAAAGTAATAATGGATGACTAAATAACAGCAACAAAAGACTGCCTGAGTTCATAGATTATTCAGGTTCTCAGAAGAAAATAACTTCCTTGCCTCTGCATGCATTTTCATGTCAGAAAGTTTCATATTCTGCTGTGGGATGTTCCAAACTCAGTATATGTGAACATCATATGACAGTTTTTAAACACATTTTGGATGAACTGGAGGCTTCAATACTTAAATATATCCTAAGTCTATTATGTCTATCAGGGGATAATAAACTATCAAATTGCTTCAAGCAGTGATGCACCAGTTCTAAACAGCTTGTGTGCAAATCATAAGCGATTTGGCTTCAGACATATTTGTATAAAAATGGCTATTATTTTGCCCATCAGTGTATGGACTATCTTTTATATAGAAACAATGGAAAAGTCCTGAATGGCATCAACATTTTCCTTTGTTCCAAGACATTTAAACTGTGTCTGGGACCCACAATTGACCAGCAAGCTTTAAACACTGCCTCCCACAACAGACCTGTATCCAATGCAAGATGTTAAGTCTGCATGCATGGATGACTAGACAAATTAAAAAACTGGTTGGATAGTCAGGCTCAGAGGGCAGTGGTTAATGTGTTAAACTCTACCTGGAGGCCAGCAACGAGTGGAGTATTAGTGGGGTCTGTATTGGGACCTCTCCTCTTTAACATCCCCATCAATGACCCAGAGGAGGCAACAGAGTGCACTCTCATTGAGTCTGCAGATGACAACAAATGGGGGGATTGGTAGATATGCTTGAGGGTGGGGCTACTAGTCAGAGGGACCTGGACAGGCTAGAGGAATGGTCAAACACAAACTGTAAGGTATTAAAAAAGGGCAAAAGCCAAGAGAAGATGAAGAACCCCTTGCACCACTACAGGCTGGGGATAGAGTGCCTGGGGAACAGACCTGTCTTGTAAACAGTGAGCTGAAATAAGCCAGCAGTGTATCCTGGCAGCAAAGGCAGCCAGCACCATTCTAGGCCATATGGAGTACAGCCAGTAGATCAGGGAAGTGATTACTCCCCTTCGGCACTTTATCTCAGTACTTGCTAGTTGGCATCTAGAGTAGTGCATCCTATTTTGTCACTTCCCCCCCTACAAGAATGCCATTGATACACTGGACTATGCTCAGTAGAGGGCCGCCAAGAGTGTCAGGGGTCAGAGCACATACCCTGTGACATGCAGTAGACATTTAGGTTGAAATAAGAAAGACTGGATATAGGGAAATTTCTTTTCACCCTAAGAGCCAGTCAAGCACTGGAACAGGTTGCCCATGCAGGTCATGCAGACCCCATCATTGGAGGTTTTCAAGCCCAGACTGGGTAAAGTCTGATTTAGAGCCTATCTTGCTTTGAGCAGGGAGTTGGCCTCTTCTAACCCTAACCTTTTAAGTCCCTTCTAACCTGGATCATTGCATGATTCTATAATAATCTCTAAGTTTGAAACTGATCTACATGACCAATCTCAAGATCTGAAGATTTAAGTCATAACAGACATCAGAAAAGCATTTCTATGTAAATATTATTGCTATTCATTCACTTAAGTGGGAGGAAAATTTTCACTAGAATTTTTACTAAAAACCACTTTGCACTATGGTTTTGGATTGTCTACTGACTTGAACAATGCCTGAAATGGCCTACTGCATAATCCATCAAATAACATCAAAAATGTGCAAGCCATCATAGGTCCTCAGAGACTAGTTAGACTTTTGTAAGCATTCAGCTGTGTACCTTAGATATTTTGATTAAGACACTAAAAAGATACAAAAAGAAAAGTGCTCTGAGTCTTTCAATCACAAGGATGTTAAAAAATATCTGTCAGTGTTGGAGACTTGCCTTTGATGACAATATTTCATCATCATCTTGTGTATTAATACTTCACAGAACAGAAATCAGAAATACTCAGAAAAGAAATGCTTATTCACTGCATCTGCCTGTCTTTTAAAGACAGACATTACCTTAAAAGACTGGGTTTTTTCATGTGATTTTTTAACAGCAGAAATAAAATGCTGTGTCTTTGAAAATACACAGCCAAATGAGCTTAACAGACTTTTTTTGTTCTTCTCTGGGCTTTGGTTTTATTTGTTTGGGGTTTTTTTGGTTTTTGGTTTGTTTGTTTTTTTGCTTGTTTTTTTTCCCCAGGACATCTTTTCAATAAAGTGTGGCTTCATTTTACAGGAGGAAACCACAGCTTCTGGAAAAGGAGCAAAAAGTTATTTGTACTTTTTCAGCTATGTGCTTGGTCTTCAGATACATTCAGTCCACTAGTTGAAACCCATACTAAACAGGCATTCTGGGAAATGCAAATCCTGACAGAAACAGAAAGTATATATATAAATAAAATGTCTAAATTATCTTTATTAACCTTAGCCTGTACTTTAATCTTCTATCTTCATAGCAATTACTAGAATTAATTTACCTTGATAACTCAAAGTACCCTTTAGTTCCTTGACATATTCTTTTGTCTCCAATAAGTTGGAAAGAAAAGTTTGATTAGAACCTGTCAAAACATTACTTAATAAAATAGTACAGCATGGTATGATTTACAAAATGGCATCTATTATAAATTAGCTCTGCATCTGTATGATATAAATGAATTTATGGACCCAGGCTGACATCAAGGTACATGAAATTAGACATCTTTATACCAGAGACATAATTACACAGAACATACGCTTGAGGTGAGACAAAACAAAACTCTCAAGAACAAAAAGAAGACTCGAGAAAAAGAAAGGATTCTACTTATTCTTTTACCAAACACAAGTTCAAACACGTAAAGGACTCTAGCAGAAGAGAAAGTCAGGCCGTTGAAGTAGTGGAACAACAGAGGCCTCAAAATATATTTTATCTGACCCGATACATCACTTAAATCCAGACAACCTTTTTGTCCTCATTAACCTGCTCATACAGATCTCCCTGAAAAAAGTAGTCAGCCACTCTCGGCAGCAACCCAAAAGCACCACCACATGCATATATGCATGCGCTAACACAAGGTTTGTTTATCTTTAATCTTTCTTTAGCTTTCAGATGTGAATTTGGAACATTTTCCTCAATTATGGTTTTCTTAACCAGTCAAGGTAGTTTTTCTGGGTTCTCAGAACCACTTTAACTGAAAAACAGTGAGAAACATGTTCTTCATGGTTTACCATGGTAAAGGCTACTCTTAGAATGATCATCTTTATTTTTAATTCTTCCTGGGGGGGCGTTGGGTTTTTTTTTGGTTTTTTTTTTTAAAAGATCCTAATGAACGCTCTGGTATCTATTCCAGTTTTAGATTTTTGCAACATAGCTGCAATCAATTCAGTGAAAAACAGCTGTCTAAAAATTGATTACAAAATTATAGAGAAGCTACAGTTAAATATATTTATTTGGGGGGAATAAAAACCCAAACAAACACCCAAAAACCCCTGACGATTACTGAGTTTAGCCTTGACCTGCACTGACACCCAAGAAGCCTAACATATATTTCCCCGTCTTAAATAAGCAACATACTTCTTCGTTTTGGATTCTTTTTCAGATGCTTGTTTGTTCATATTATTTTTTTTCTCTTTTGCTCAAAACATGTGCTGGAAAAATCTTGCAAGTGCCTGAAATACTATTCCCATTTTTCTTTTCTGTCTCTCACGCACACAGCCTGCCATTACAGTGAAAACTTCTTGCTTTCCCATACGCTATGTAAAAATTTAAAGTGATTTGGATCTCTCTCTAAATTATTTGACATAGACTTAAGAATTTGACATTCATACTGGTACTGCATAGAAAAAGCACCCTAAACAATTATTCTGCTTCTCTCAGTGATCAGCATAATACATGTCAGTGCAAAATGGAAAAGAGAATGAAGTAAATATTTGGGGAAAAACATGCCTGTAGAAGCAGCTTTCTGTAACTAAAAAACTAGCACCTGACACCTGGAACACATCACACCTGAATACAAGAACTTCAAAAGACATATGAACCACCACAAGATACAATTCTTATATTCCTATAATTTATTTTATTTTTCCCTTGAAAATAAGTATATTAATAAAACACATTTTTAAGACATGTCTTTTTCTATAAAATCATTCTTCAGTAATAGATATATTCAAGTTGGAGCTTTAGAATAGTTTTATTTGAAAGAAAACATTAAATTCTGAAAATTCTGAACACATTTATGATATACGCTATCCAAGGAATTCAAAGTACCTTAAAATATCACTTTGAAGTTGGAATCTGAATGTGAAGTTTAAAAGTCAGAATTTACTTCTGAAATATTTGCACTGATATTTTCAGTGAAATTGTTATAACAACCCCCTAATATGTGCTTATTTTAAATTCATTTATTCTTCTTAAAATCACTACAAGGAAGCACACATCAGCACTTAGAGGAAAATACTACAGACAACAGTACTGTAAAGTTCAGTACTTTAAAAAATATCCACTAAATCAATCTGCATTTTCTTTATTCTTTAAACATTTATTAGTTTTATGTGCTGGTCAGATAGTTTGAAACTACACAAAGTATATTTTATAGAAAAAATTCAAGCTATTGATAAAAACAAGTGAAATTAACGTTATACTTGGAAATGAATCCTCCCCCACCCTGAAACAGAGTTGATTCTATTAAAACTGATAAATGAAATGGAAATTAAAATTTTAATGAGGTGCTTGTTAATCCATTTGTTCACATCTAATTTGAACTTCGTTAGATTGCTACTTATTATGAATACTATAGATATGATTCCTTCTAAATCTCAAGGGCAAACAAAATGTTAGAAGACTGCTTGTCCCAAGATAGGTCCACAGTATATTATCCAAGCTTCTGAAATTAAGCACTGGAGCTATTTCCTGTGATACATTTCATTTAAGAAAATTAATGACATTTTAAAGCAGTTGGTTAAGTCCTTTGACATGGTAATTGTCCATACCAGAACAATAGAAGAAATATAACCAAAAGGAGACTGCCTACCTGCAATTGATTATTTCCAAGACTGGAGGGTTTATTTGTACCTATTGTAATTCCCAGGGACTTTATCAAGCACTATAATTTCTCTTAGCAGGATTTGGGGTTATTTTATCTTATTTATTTCTACTTGTGTGTTCAAGAATTTGGTACAGACACCTGTCAATGATTTTTTCTGCTTGACTTTAAGCAGAAAAAAAATGTAACATCACCTAGAAGACAGCACTGGAACTACAAGATAGATAGCATAGCTCTGGATGTGATTTTTACAGGAAACCAAAATGAAGAGCAACTGCAGTAATGAATAACAGGCAATTTTATAATGATTCCATAAAAATCTGTATATTAAAAGGAAAACTTGTCGGACTACAAACAAAGAAATGCCACAATCAAGGCTGCGTAGACAAGTCTCAAAATAGGTCACTTGGACTTACGTATTGTAATAACTCCTTTATTTAAATGGTCACATAAGATTTTTCAAATAATTCAATATGTTTATTTTTAACCCACAACCTTAAACTCACTTAAAACAAGTAGCACTTTTAAATATTTCATTCAACATTGCAACTTTGCATTTGTCTTATTATCAGGATGTTAATAATGGAATACTTATTTCATAACCTTAGAGAAAGCCAGCTGAGTTCAAGTCACAAAGTTTGGAGCTTTTTGCTTCATATATGATAAACGATCTTTTCTCATTGGACCATATTTTAATTTTACTAACATAATTTCCTACACTTCTGAGAATCTCATCATATAATACACTATATCCATAATATGATTAAATAAATTGCTATCTTAAAAATAGCTATGTTTCTTGACATTAGTGTCCATTTTTTAAGGCTTTTCTGAAGTTTCTTTTTTCCTGAAGAGTTTATGTACAACTAAGTTCATAGACAGTCTGTGTAGTTTGTTCTGGTCACCATACAATATTTAACCTAAAAAGGCTTTTTGCTTTCTTGGCACTTTCCCCAGTACACGTTATCAGAAAATAAAATTTTAGGAACCACCTACTTCTTTATACAAAAATAATTCACCCAATTATTAAAAATAAAATTCACCAAAGAACAATCCTTGGTGAATTCTACTAATGATGTACCTACAGTCTGAGAGTTGACCTTTCAGCATAACCTGTCGTCTTCCTTTACTAAATCTTTGGTCACCTTATATTCCTTTTTGTTCACTCTACTTCATATTTTCCCATCTGTATCCTCTAAAAGCTATCCAGAATTCTAAATCATCTTACATATGTTTGTTGTGTTGCAATCCAGGAAACAGAAAAGATATAGAGGAAGGATCCTTTCAGGTGAAAACTAGAAGCAAGTTTTGGCACGTATTACCCTCATCTTACTACCTCTTCTGAGCAATATGATTCGATTTTTCCTTTTTCTAGTATGGTTTGTATTTAATTCCCAATCTAAAGTAATCTACATAAAATACATTAGGAATAAAGTTTAAAATTGCAAGAAGAGATACTGTTTTGATAATCAACAAAGCTCAGTTAGATAAATGCAGTTTAATTTTGGGGGACTCAAATAAGAAAGGAAAACACATGGAAAAACCAGTAACTATTTAATATTACTGATGCTACCTTATGTGAACCTGTTTCACTCTGTACTGGAATAAACTTGGAACACTCTACAAATTCATTTATCCTATCTCAATGGAGGAGGTTAAAATGAATGGCTGCAGGGTAATAAATCTCTAAAAGCACTACATATTTTTTGTAAGTAAGCATCTGTTCACACACTTAGTTACAACATTACTCTGTCCATTCCTCAGGTACCCTCTTCTCTTGTAAAAGTTGTTCCTTGGGACCTTCAAAAAATGTGAATGCCCACCCACTATGACAGTAAATCCAGATACTTCTCATGAACGAGCATTCCCTCAAACTGACTTAGGATCATAATAAATTGTTCTTTGCTCCAGTTTTCTTGCAACCAAATACTAATGCACAGATTGAAGGGAGAAGGGATTCAAAAGAGGAAAGGATGAACAGAGCACTGGAGTGCACTGTCCTATCCCCCAAGCCCCTGCACTTGTCATCTGAAAAAAACATTTCTGGAAATATTTATATGTTGAATAGGTGGCTTAGTCTAACTTTGTTTACATGGTTTGATACATACATTTATACAATTCAATTCCCTATATTAGATAAAAAATGTTACATAGATTAACAGATCCCTGACAGAAGCTGTTGACAGAAAATCTGTATCATATTGCCCTGAATATAAAGAAATGTATTTTCTTTTTCAGAAAGCATTTTTAAAAGTCCAGCTGAAATCCAGCTTACAGCAAGTTCATCCACAATCAGGGAGAGTCAAGGGTTAAGCAGGCAGTAACCTGAGCCAAACGCCAAGACCTCTTCTGAGGACTTTGAACTAAGCAACTGCTCACCTGCCCATGCAAAACGGCTCACCAGGAAAGTAGATCATCACATGAGAACAAAGGTAGGTGGGCTATGGGGCACGTGTAGGGTTGGGAATTTTACCTATGAAAAGTAATTTTTCATGATTGCTGAGGTTTTTGTTTGTTGCTTTTTTTTTAACTTTTCTTTGAGGAGTGCACTATACTGGAGGCAGCTCCAGTCAATAAAATATGTATGTTCTGGCATTGTGCTAACAACTACGGCATACCAAGCATAAGAAAAAGTTTCAAAGCCAAGCTGTGCTGTTAAGTGTCGGGGTTGAGAAGCTGGACGTACTTCGCAAATTTTAGACCCAAAGAGGACAAGCTCAGGATTCCCATTAAATTATAGGCAGACTGCTAGAGACAGCCAAACACCTGCAGTGGAGTAAATCAGTAGGATAGAGGAGAAGAAACCTCTAAGAGCAGTCAGTCATGGGCAGAAAAATTTTCTGTCTAATGTTGTTGTTGAGTATATCGAAGAGTAATATTCTTCTAGAACAAGATTTAAGTGGCAAGTTTGAATTCAGTTGACATCCTACCTTCCCCCAGATTTGAGTCCCACTGCCTGCATTTCTACACAAATATGCACACAGCAGTCAATCTGCAAACGCACAATAAATTCACTGAGTCCTGACAACATTTGATTTATAAAGTTCAACTGTACTGTGTGTGCACAGTAATCCCTTCCCATAACTGAGGAGTAAACAACAAAGAAACATGTAAGAGCAGTCTGCCTTCCTCAAAGTAATTCATTCAGCCCACAGCTAGTTTTTGGCTGACATCTTTCTTGACAACATATCAAACTTCAGCAACTGATGCAAGGTAGATGAATAACACTGGTGGCACCAGCTAACCCTTTCCATCACTCCTCCAAGTAGCCATTCCCATTGTGCTTCACAGAAGATAATAACCAACAGCAAACTACAGAGCAATCTGACTGTGTGGGCAGGTTGGATGCAAATGCATTCTGCAGGGGAACCGCCATGATACAGGTGGAGCATTTGCCTTTCTCTGTTCTCGACCTGTTTGAGCACTTCTGACCAAGAATCGTATTCTGGGTTTATATTTATGTGAATTATTTTATATTAACCCACACCAACAATTTATTGTTTGTTACTGAAGAGATCTTCCTTGCTGCTTATCTGGGGAGGAGAGGAATTACTTCAGTACTACTGAAGAGATAAGCTCATTAGCACTATCATTTCTCAGTCCTATGCTATGTAATGCTTCCTGTCACTATAATCAAGCTCTCTTGGAAGTATATCATCTTTCCCAGATGGTAGGGAAGTGCTGGTGCACTTTAATCTGGATGCATTTATATTGGAAACCCCTACAAACAACGTGGAAGTATTTTAACTAAGAAAGAACAATTACAGTTCACCATAGGTCAAAAGTCCACGTATTATAGGTGTTCAATATTACTATTCACTTAATCCTTTTCAAATCCAGTAAACATCATTGAAGAAAATTATAAATATTTATGTTTTCAACAGTGAAAGGTCAAATTATTTTTTCTGCTTTTCATCTCTCAATATTAATGCATACTCAAAAGGAATATGTTTTATAACAAAAACCCCAACCCCAGCAGAAATTGAAACTTGCAGAGAAATTACTCTACATTCCTTCACCAAACCATATTAAAATATCTATTTGAACCTTTACAGCAACCACCAGCCATCAACAACTTCAGTAACAGTAAGAAAACTCTGTCAAAACATTGTATATTAATCACTTTCTAAGCCACACATGCTTATATATCCTAACTCATCATTACTGAAAATCCTAGCAGTCTCTGTAAACACATGAAATTCTAGTTTCATTTTCATGTTCAACCATTGAAAATTAGACCTAGCAAATTCCATCTTTGGAAAAAGATACCAAGATTTACAAAAACCAGCGATGAATTATGTGCACAGCATAGTTATAAAAAACATGTGTTGGGAAAAGTCTCTCAGGTGAAAAAAGAATTTGACAAAGTTAGATGCAAAAGATGATCATTCAAAGGGAATATATAAGAAATCTCTCTTTTTAGCCCATTTTCTGTTCTTAATAACAGAAATACTTAACAGCAGATCAAGACATAAATTATGTAAATGATACTACCACATACCTGAGAATTTTGCCAGGTGCAAGTTATGAGGATGGAGCAGAGGGACCAGGCTCAAGTACACTTCAGCCTCCAGGGTGGGGACTGCAAGGTGCAACCAAATGATTGTGGATGCCAGGCTATTTCACATGCATTCACGTGGAACTTTAGCACTTTCACATTAAACTGAAAAGGTAAAAAAAAGAGAAAAAAAAAAAAGAGTATAGGCATATACTTTAGGGATTTTCTCTCTCTATGGCCCATGATTCAGAAAAGGTATAATATCCAAATACATCCAAATGGTACCCAGAGGGTGCTGGATGTATTGGTCAAAGGTGGGGAGGAAGGGTACAAGTACGTGGGGCAGTATTTTGGTATGAGTAACAATGAGTAGGTCTTCCACCTACAGATTTTAAGCACCAGATATCAAGACTGGAGATGGTGTTTTTCATAGAAAAGGGTTGTTTGATCCTGTCAAGCGCAGGAATCCCTCTAAGACTTCCAACAACCACAGCATCTGAAAGCATTGTATTTGCTGATGTGCATAGTCAGGGACATTAACTCCACTGCTCCAAGACTTCAGATGATATTATGGAAAGCAAATGCATACACGTTCCTCAAATCTCAATATACTTGACAGGCAGTGGAAATACACACAATAATCTGTTTTATTTGCCATGCATTTACACGTAAGTTATAATCAGCACTTTCGTCCCATGTCTAAGACAGGGCACAGAGGAGTTGCAAGGACATAGCTGAATGTAACCTACAACAAAATATTTAGCTAAGTGAATAATAACATGAATCCAGAGGCATCTATTGCAAAGTAGTAGCTAGTTGGGTATTTTTCTCAAAATCAGAAAGGATAAACTCTATAGGAGACACACTGAGAATATACACAGTAGATTAAACTGATCAAAGATGTGCTGCCTTAGAAAAAATGCAATCCTCATGTTCCAGGAGGAAAGTCCTTGTGCTGCAGCAGCCAGCATGTGCCCACATAAAGAATACTGATTCTCATTTTCCTGGACTTTTAGTCAGATAAGCAAGCTTCTCTGTGTTACTCTGTAGACGGGAAAGACAGAGAGCAAGCAATGCTTTAAGCTAAATATGAAATTACACCCTTAAATTGTTTTCCTTATTTTTACAGAAAATGGTCCTGCTGTTTACAGCAGGCCAGTTTCCTGCAGATGAAGAAAAAGACCACACACGTGACCAAACATTTTGCACTGGACATCAGTATCCTATACTTATATAACCTTGTTAAATCAGAAAGGGATGCAACTAGCTCAGTCCTTAAATAAAGTGCAAGACCATCATGAAGAACTGTAGTTCATGCAGGTCCACTGTGACCTGAAACTTCAATACAGAATTGCACCTGAGCATAATTAAGGATTGTAAGTATAACTAAGGTTTATAGTTGTGCCCCATTAAACAAGAACTGACAGACAGACAGGCTTTGCAGTAAGAAAACTGCCTAGCATTTGAAGCTGGCAGTTTGCAGCTCCCTTAGAAGAGCGGATGTGAGAAGTCTACAAGTCAGAACAGGAGAAGGTAAAATTGCAAAGAAAAACTGCAACGGTTCAAAGCAGGATTGACGGCCATAGCTCTTGCAGCTTAGAAGTCTTTTTTAAAGCTTGTAGTATAAGAAAGTTCATGGAAACTGTTGCTGGCAAGTTGATTCACTGTTTCTTGGTACACCTCTGCAGTTTCCACTTTCAAATTTTAAGGGTGGCTGGCTGTTTGGGATTTTTTTTAATCTTTCAAACAAGACTCACATGACATAGACTTTTCATTTCTTGCTCCATATTCAGATGTACATTTCTGGCACATACGACGGATCAGGAAGTGGGTCTGCCTCATATAACCTATTACTCTATGACTTCAGCTTGTGGGTGGATTTGAGATCAGATAGCTGGGTAAAATCAAGTAAGTCATGGCTGCACCAGAAATCTAAACGAACAACATGAAGACCTGGTTCAGAACTGATTATATATTTAGGAATAACTGGATATACTTACAGGAGGTCATGTGTTCAACAAGACAAACCAAAACCATGATTTTTCAGAGACAAAGTAGATAAGAAAGCATCACTGAAGTAGCTGCAGTTTGCATTCAAATGTGCATGGCACATGCGCACATTTGTGATAGAAGAATAATGGCAATTACTACCAACTGCCACTTAATTAAAAATTGCAGGGTAATGGGAGGATGACATGGACATACAAAATTTTTTGCTGGGTCACTGCACCATTTTCGGTGTCAGGATGCAAGGGTAATTCCAATTACAGTCAGATGTACCCAGGGTACTGAACTGCAGCATGTATTTGGAAGAGAAATTACATACTTCATATTGACAAAATCACCGAACATTAGGATATGATCAGTACTCAATTTAATAATCTTACTGTCAACATCAAACAGAAAACTATGTCCTTTAAACTTAGTGAGGACCTTCAAACTTGCTTTCTGCACTATAATACCCCTTTCTCAAGTAACATAGGTGTTATAATGGCATTATGGCCTGGAAGATGCAAGATAACATCCAAGCAAATGTCTACTTGGTTTAGCGAAGGGGTAGGAAAGACCCTTTTTCCGGGAAGTTGCAGCCAACCCACTCTCATTTCCCCAACTTCAGGGGATAACAAGAAATGGAACACACACATATGCAATCTGTTGCAAAGATGCCATAGAGGTCCTGAAAAGGTAAGAGAAGTATGATAACAGCTACCATTTTCAAGGATATATTTGGCCACATAGTAGGAATATTCCAGGACATTCACAGTTTAAGAGAGGTCTTACTTGCTTTTACAGTGTTGTTGTTATGTTGTTGTGCTAATGAGCTGGTGGCCTTATCTTCATCAGAGATGCTAAACAAAACCACCGTGATAGCAAATGCATGAGCTATCCTGGAAAGAGTGGAAACCTTCCTGAAGCAGCCCATAATAACCAAAAGAAAAGTTTTTTCAGTTGGTTGATGGAGCAGATAGAAAGTGCTGCCTACTGTCTGCATTTTGGAGCTCTGCTAGGCATCTCATATTTGCACATATGAACAAACCTCTTCAAACTGATTTCAGTTTCCAGCTGAGAAAAAAGACCCATGTTGTGCTAGTTGGAATTCCAGTGATTTTAGTCTTACTTTTTGGCTGGGACAAGATTCTTCAGGGCATGAATGGAGCACAGTCTGGCGCAAGTAACTATGAAATGGAGGCCTAACTGCTATTGCAATCAACATTTGCCTCATAACGGTTAAATCCTCTTCTTTTTCTGCATAAACACAGATGAATTTATTTTGTATTTTACAGGAAGGAGTCAGCAGTAAATACTGTTTTCTCAAGTCAGTGGCTACAAGGAGAGTTGAGAAGGCTAAGCAGGCTGCATGTAAGAAATATACTCTCTGCTGTTAACATGTTAACATGATTGTTAGCATCTGTCATACTTATCATCTCCATCCAGGTAGCCACAGCAATACAACGTCCTGGGTCACCACTTACATTTAAGAACTCCAGAGTATGGAACTCAAGGAACACAGATGTATTCTTGGTTACTTTCTACATTTGTGTTTAACAAAGGTACCATCTTTTCTCTCCAGTGATGAGTTGGGCTGGGTACACTACTTGACATGAATGCTGAATTAATTCTTGGCTTTATTTTTTTTTTAAGGAAGGTTGCATAAAAGAAGGTTGATGTAGCACCATGGTTATTGCTCATGGGATAATACAATGCAAGCTGGTAGGGCAGTTCACAAATTATGGCATTCCTTTATTGGATTTGGGGTATGACCCTTTAGCAACTTTATGGATCTAATGCCACGTAAGCCCTGAATAACATGTATTGGAAAGTGCAGCCATGCTTTATGTTACATCCTCAGGCGTGGTCAAATGCATCCAGTTCTGAGTTTCAAGAAAATCTTGTTCCTTTTGAACTGCACTGAAAGATTTCCTCTTGGCTGAAGGGAAATAGCTTGGCTGACTATTGGCAGACTAAAGACTCCAGTGTTCCCAACTAAGATAGATTAAGCTCTGTACATACGAACTGGAGCTATACAAAATTAATGCCTGCCATTTAAACCACGTATTTCACTGTGTCATCATTTGTGCCTAAGTCAGAGAATTTAAGATAGCTAACTCACTAACACAGAATTCACAAACATCACTGACATCAGATCAGCAGCATCATATGGTTAATTCAGGCTCTCTCTTGAGATATGGGTTTGGTTGGTGGAATCCTTGTAAACCAACTTGTTGATTTCTGCATAGTATGTCCATTTTCTGCACAAAGAATATGAAAACCAGTTTAGTATTAGGTTCCTTAATCATATGAAACTCAAATCTGACTAGAGCAAAATGTAAACAACATCTCAATAAATAGAAAACACTGAGAAACTTATGCCAAGACACATCAAGAAACCAATGTACATGAGGAAATTCTCCTTTCAAAACAGACTAATGCACAGCTTGGGAAATAAATTTTGCAAGAACAGAAAGTCCAAAAACTGTTGAAGACGACAGACCCTTCATTCTTCCTGCCTTGTTGATTTTTAGAAGTTAAATGTCAGGATTTTCTAATTTTGACATATTAACAGAGTGGCAATGAAAGAAAAGACGTTCTTTATTTGACTTCTAATAAAAGGTTTAGTAAATCTCAAATTGGCCTGACCACCACCCCCTAATGACACTTCACACCAGAACATCTATAATGTCAGGTAAGGGACAGCAGTGCTTCAGTAGCCACATAGCAACTGGTCAAACTGCTGATTGAGCCTAATGAATTAATCACCTGTTCAAATAATAAATGAATGTGGGAATTGGTGTCTATACTAGTTGAAAGATAAAATACAGCTACTCTCCCTTATGAGTTACTATACTTGACACCAGCATCCCCAAGAAATTATGGGAAAAGAGCTAATTATCAGGAGGCACTCTGTCTCCCAAAGTAATGCAACAACATCAGTTTATAAGCATCTGCAACAGTGGCAACTTACATGTGTATGCTCTAGCTATAAATTTTACACCTGCAGTTGTTCAGCAAAAAGTCACTTATTCATTCAGGAATTACTTCCACATTGTTTATATATTGTCACAGAGTAATACCACTAAAGTACATGCGTGAACACTCAGAATAGTTAGACTACTCCTTCTTCCTTTTGTTGCATTGTCACTATGCATCTGTGAAATAATATGGAAATCCTAATCACAGGTCCATGCCAATGCACCCAAAGTACTCCCTAACATTTCATTTGTCCACCAAGAAATGGTAAAAGGTTCACTATGAAGTGGTGTTAACATGCACTGATAAGTAAGTGTAAGTATGTGTACTGAGAAGGGCAATGGAAGTGATTAAAGAGCTGGCTAATTTGACATGTAAAGAAAAATGTTTGAAAATTAAGAATACACAACTTCACTACAGAGGATTAAGAGGCAACACAGATAGCCATTGTGATACTCATAATTACACATAATATTTATGTGGCTGATTTTATTAAAGAATTACTTTTGAAAAGAAAAATAAATTACAAGCAGTAACAAAAAAAAACCCCAAGTAAAATAAAAACTGCTGCTGAGTACCATGAAAAACTCCTTGGCAATAAGATCTGCAAAGAGTTACAAAAGCATCCCAAGAGGAGGAGTGGAATCTCCATCATTTGGGATATTTAAAAACAAACTGGACAAAATGTTGGAAAATGTTCTGGAGGGAATAGTCCTGAATTTGTAAGGAGACAGACTGGATGACCTAACAGGTCTTTTTCCATCTGTAACATCTATTACTCTGTAATTGTCTCATGTCCTCAGTCCACACATTAAGCAATCCTCACATATCTCTAGTGCCAAATGGTTTGGTTCCAAAGCTCCCACTCTTTCTTTACTCATCATTTAAGACTAGCAGAGCAAATCCTACTTAGGAATGAAAATGTTCATAGCAAGATCAACAAGGAAAAGAAATAATTCTGAGGCCCAACCATGTAATTTCTCTCACACCAGCAGTTTTCAAGGTCTGCGAGCATGTACCATTCATAAAAAGGTACCACTAGGAGAATACAAACAGCTTCAAAGAGGTATGTAGCTCACCTCAATGCTTCTGCTTTTTAGTATGACTTGTTTTTGTGAAATCAGCATTTATCAAATCCTGTTGCAAACTACGCACATCTCAGCAAATGATGAAAAATTATTCTGTAAAATTTCAACCCAGTTTTCTCAAGCTCTACGGTGATGACTTTCTTTCAGCTACAATAATAATTTAAGCAGTACCTACCTCTGTCTTATCCTCATCACTAAATCCAATCCTAGGCTGTTTACAAGTCTTATTTACATACTGTAGGAAGCAGCAGGGAAGAGGGAGTGCATTCATTATTACAGACTTTTTCCCTAAAGTTCTTTTCTATAGCTTCATAATCCATAGAATTACTTAAATTTGGCAAAATCAGAAAAAGCATTCTTTGACCATGGACAGCTATTGTGTTTTCATAATGGAGAAACAGCATCAGGTTTCACATCTACAAATGAATGTGTTTCTGAGCATGATAAAGTTGGAGATTTTCAGACATTTCTATCCCATACACAAAGCTTCCCAGCTTTGAGAAAATGAGCAAAGTTGTCAGATCACAGTCACACCTTGCTGAGCACCTGCAAGACTCTTGGGTTTGCCCTTCTGTTTAACCGGAGGTGGTACTTTAAATGTTTGTGTGTAAGGGCCCTGTCATTCCCGTGAATGCTCTATTTTATTGTTCGTCAAAAGGAACATGCCGTATTAAGAACATCTAAAAATAAGAAATTTACTTGTTTTGAACTACATTTTATTTACTAACAGTTCAAATCTAAATATTTTTAATTGATTGATTTCAATTTCCTACATATAAAGGCTTTACTTTGAAAAGGTTTCAGAATATTGAGTTAAGTACTATAAAATCAAGTCATGATTTTATTGTCCTTTGCAGAAGAAGTAAAATTTAAAAAAAATAATTGATGCTTTTTACTTTTTGTAGTAATGGTAACATGTCTTTTACATTGTTTTCCCCTTTGCTTCCTTTAATATTCACAGAGGCAGAATTAACCTGATGGCATAGACCAACTTAGATCCTTTCCTGGCATAGTGCACAGAAGTTTACACATGGCACACATACTTCCAACTTGTTTACTTTATGTAATTTACCAATGGATTTATATCCCTAAAAGTTTGTCCATGGCCATGCTTATTCCAGAATAAACATACCTGTACATAGACCCATAAAGATATGCAATAGTTATAAATATAGGATATAATATTTCCCAGTATAGCCACACCCTTTATTGTATTTGGTCTAAATTCCACATTTTTAAAACTGGGATATTTCCATACATCTCAAGACACTTTTTTTTTTCACTGCAAATTAATGTTACATACCCCTCTCAAACAGTGCAAAGCACAAAAAAAATTTATATTTTCTAAACAATATTGCACATTACATACCTAAAATATTAAACTTAATTACATATATATATCATCTGTATCTAAAAGAAATTGATAAAAGATATTTTCTACTTCCATTTGAAAGCTTAAAAAAATACTTTAAAAATGTATCAAAAAGATGAGATATGACAACTGAAAAAATCCAGAACAAAAATCTCAATATTAAAAAATTGACGTGAGGTACACAATGAGGTTATCTCTACTATCATGTTTGAAATAGAGAAAGAGAAACATTAGAGCTCCTAAAATAAAATTTGTGATTATCCTAAAGAAAAGCAATAGAGGTAGAAAAGCTTTTACTATCTGCACAAAGCCAACAACTTTACTAAACCAAGCTGCTATAAAAATACAAAATAAACTAAAACTGAGTAAAAATTAAAATCCAAAATGAACTGTCTTAATTTATCTTTTCTATACTACCATCTGTGAAGGGTAAAAGAAAGCAAAGTAACAGAGATGTTAGATTCTTTTTTACGAGGACTTGTTCCCAATTACTGCATACTGCTAATCATGTGCTCCAGGAATCATTCTGACACAAGCACCATGTAACATGGCAATGATGGCTTACAAAAGTTGAGTAAAACAAACAAACAAATTTAACTACTCGCAACATACCGCAATATCTAACAGAACGTCTATGGCTTTGCACGCATAAGATGAAGTACTTACTGAAAATAATGTATCTTATTTTTAGCATATTAGGAAGAACAATAAACGTTGCCATTCAAAACACAGAAATTATAATAAATACACTAGCCATATCTGGTTTTGAAACTAAAGAATAAAAATATAGTGCTGTATAGTGCCTCATTTTCCACTCTTGATCTTGCTTCATAGAAAGAAACACAGTCTCTGAAGGTATCTCATTGATATACCCTGAATTCCAGGTATAAATCACAGAAATAATGTATCCATATAAGATTAATATATCTATGTTACTTGTATATGTATAAATTAACTAGCAAATTCAAAAAGTATTCAAAGTTTAAATTAAAATTTTAACCTTGAGTATTCAAGCTATTTGTCCTTTAAATGGAGGGACCTAAAAGAAGTTTTTATTTGCGGAAATTTTGTTAATATTTTTTATATTTTATAGTTTTCCAGACTTCAGGGTTAAAACTGGAAAAATGTTTCTTTATGTGGTGCATTATCTTCCTAAATCCATCACCAATCCCCTCCCCTCCACCCCCAACATCACAACATATTAGTGGCAAAAAGCATGAACAGCTAATAGTTAAGTGCATCTTGTCACTGTGGGGAAACTATTAAGCAGCACCAAAGGCAAGCACTGGATATCACTAAGTAAACAGTAAATTAAGAACAAGCGAAAAATAAACACCCTTTGACATCAAAATATGAGTCATCTTACAGATCTAACGTTAAACTTACCCAGATCAACACACGCACACAAGGGCATTAGCTTTAGAAGAGTTTCAGCTGACTCCATCAGCTGGCAGAGCTATCTATCTCCTACAGCTCTAGAAAATGGTCCAAGGGTAAAAACACCAGGCATGCTGAAGAGTGATACGCTACTTGTTAGCTCAACCAGACTTTACACAACACAGAGTTACAGCTAAATAAAACTTCAACAAATGACATGGCACTTGGATAGCATACTCATCTAGTAATTCATAAGCATGATAAAATTTGTTTCAGATGAAGAACGATTTGCCCCTTCATTATATTCAGTTACTTTTTAGTTTCCTGGGTTTTTAGCTCTTAATTTTGAAAGCTTTATTTGAGGAAATCACATTACAATTAAATGTAGAGGTAAGCATTACTACTTTTTGTTTTGGGGTTGTTTGTTTGTTTTTTTTTGAGAAGACTGTTCTAAAACCACCTTTTATCCCATAATCACATTTTGGTTTATGCATAGGTGTACATGGTTGAGAAGCTGCAGGGCTTAGCTGACTATCAATTCTTGCTGCCTCCAAAAGGAGGAAGTGGTTGTTTGAAAAGATGCTGCTTCTTGCAGCTGACAGCTGCTTCCTCTTCAAAGGTTCTGATGGCTGCCTCTAATCTCTACTGCCACTTACTTCCATTTCAGGAGAATGAAGCACCTCCCATGGAGGACAGGAGCATTTCTCTCTTTCTCAGCATAGAAGGATGATGTAGGATGAAGACAAAGCACTGGTCAATGATGTACTTAGCAGTACTTAGCACCAACTTCTTTTCCCTTCTTTCACATCTGTTGTTGCACTGTGAACTGACACCAGGTTTCCCATCTTTCAGCAAGGTGGTTGCTTTTGTACCCCTATCCACAGGATATAACCTGTGCAATGCAAATGCCCTAATAAAAGCAGACACGCTCAGACTCTAAATGATGGATGAAACAAGTGCCTTCTTTCCAGCTGTAGCACTGGTACTCTGCTTTCTTATTAGAGAAGGATATACCAAAGGTGCTGCAGAAATGCTTAGTCACCTTAGAATTCACAGTCAAACCTTTTCCCTCTAAAAAGATAAAACAGATATGGTTAACTGGTAGTCTATAAATCTACCAGCTGCACACTAGTCAAAATATGAGAAACAGAGTCATAAGAACTAATGTTAGAATCATAGAATAGTTTGGATTGGAAGGGACCTTTAGAGGTCATCTAGGCCAACTACCCCTGCAATGAACAGGGACATCCTCAACTAGATCAGGTTTCTCAGAGCCCCATCCAACCTGAATGTGAATGTATCCAGGAGTGGGGCAGCTACCACCTCTCTGGGCAACCTGTTCCAGTGTTTCACCACCCTCATCATAAAAAAAATGGCTTCCTTATATCTAGTCTAAATCTACCCTCCTTTAGTTTAAAACCATTACCCCTTGTGCTGTCACAACAGGCCTTGCTAAAGAGATTGCCCCCATCCTGCCTATAGTCCCAGTTTAAGTACTGGAAGGCCACAGTAAGTTCTCCCCGCAGCCTTCTCTTTTCTAGGCTGAACAACCCCAGCTCTCTCAGCCTGTCCTCATAGGAGAGGTGCTCCAGCCCTCGGATCATTTTTATGGCCCTCCTCTTGACCCACTCCAACAGTTCCATGTCCTTGTGCTGAGGGCTCCAGAGCTGGACGCAGCACTCCAGGTGGGGTCTCACCAGAGCTGAGTAGAGGGGCAGAATCACCTCCCTCAACCTGCTGGCTTTTGATCCAGCCCAGGATACAGTTGGCCTTCTGGGCTGCAAGTGCACGTTGTCAGCTCCTGTCCAGCTTTTCACCCACCAGTACCCCCAAGTCCTTCTCTGCAGGGCTGCTCTCAATCCCTTCATCCCCCAACCTGTACTGATACTGGGGATTGCCCTGACCCAGGTGCAGCACCTTGCACTTGGCCTTGTTGAACCTCATGAGGTTCACACAGGCCCATTTCTTGAGCTTGTTCAGGTTCCTCTGGACAGCATCCCGTCCCTCAGGCCTGTCAACCACACCACTCAGCTTCATGTCATCTGCTTTGCTTTTAGCTGGTTACTCTCTTTTGTTGACTTGACCAGCAGTAATTAAAGTGAATTTGTCTGTTAGAGAAAACACAGACACAAAGGCTACTATATGAGGTAGATGAACAAAAGCCATTAAGAAACTAATGAACTCTAGTTATAAGCAAGAATTCCCTAGCAAAATATTGATGCAGTTGCTCTAAAAGAAATCAGAATGCATTATACATTTACTTGGCATTTCTCCCTTCCACAAAAAGGAGAAATTCCTCAAAAATAAAATCCTTCCAGGAAAGCCAACTGCAACTCAAAGGGCACAGTGAGGCCATGCAATGCAGTGTTACTGTTAGAGACAACTGAACTAGCACTAAATCAGCTTGTGTATTTACACAGCATATTAAAATACTATACAGAAACACTAGCTTCAGTCTTAAAAACAGAACAACTTTATTAGCAGAACGCTGTGCATAGGCTAATTAGTTCTTCATTGCAAGATGCAGATATGCTTTTAAAATCCCCTCCCATCTCCTATTTTCAATGGGAACATCTTCCTCCCATTAGCTAATTGAGCACCATACCTATGGCACATCTTTCTGAGTAGATATCTAATAAATGAATGACAGGTCTTCTATCACAGTATCATTCATGTTCAGGTCTACTGTGTTCTTCCTTCACCTTCCTTGCTAATCCAGTATTTTGCTCTTTCTCACATGGGTAAGAGCTCAAATTGTAGATTTATAGAACCTAAGGCTATGAAAAACATTATGATCATCTATGATGACCTCCTGAATAATGCAGACAACAGAATTACATGATTCCAAATTAAATGTATAAACTCCTGCTAAAGCAACAGTTTATTGTATTAAATGACCTCCAATTCCAATTTAAAAGACTTCAGGCTCTAAAGAGCCCATCATATTCCTACACCATTTGTTCCACTGGTTAAGTAACCTCACTATAAAATTAAATCTTATCTAAATCTCCCTAACTTCACCTACCATGCATTGATCTGCTTAGTCTTCTACCAGATGCATGAGCCTACTATCAGAACCCTCCTCTAGGTTTCTGTAAGTTTTAATTAACTTTTCTCCTAAACTTCTTTCATTAAATCAGCTTTCTAGTGTCTCTCAGTCATGGTGAGCTGAGAAAGATAATATTAATCTAATGTAGCAAATATTTTGGAGACTCAATAAACCCAAAGCCTATGCAGAAATATATGGGCAAAAATTGACATTGAACACAGGAGTAGAAAGAGAGAATACCAAGCGACTATAAAGCTGAAAAAAAAAATGCTACAAAGACATTTATATTTATAGCAAGTCAGTAGCAATGATCTTACATTAGTTATCTAGTCTGCCTTCAAAAACATATCATCAGACTAAGCAACTTTGTCATTGGATTCATTCAAACTATTCAGCTGTTTGAAGCAGAAGTCTATTTTGATCACTTAGATAATTTATACAGAACTGAAATAGTCTTATTTGCACATAAATTTAAAATAAAAGAAAAATTAAGCCCATAGCATTAAAAAGGGATCACCTCGTTCAAAATCTTGGCATTTACCACAAGTTGAAAACCTCATTTGTTCCTCACCTTTCAACATTATTTCATCACTTTTTTTTCCCCTAATTGTCATAATAAGCATACCCATGTAAGTTAATATGTATTGAAATGAAAACAACTAAACATAATTAAAATGTTTAAAATGTAGCCCCAAGGAACTGCTGCGGAAAAGGGCAAGCTTTCTTACTTTTATTAGAAGTTTAGACTGAACTACAGGTTAAAGGTTCTGTAACATACTAACAACACAGTTTCCTTTAGGATATAGGTTTTGGAAGCTTACCAAGACAAATTTTAACTCCTTGTACAATTCTAACCCTGTTTGCTATACAAACTTTTTTGCCTCATTCAACTCCTTCCATAAACTCATGACTGCCACGAAGACTGGAAGAAGTGGAATTATTTTTTTAACTCACAGTGAAAATATAATATTTATCATTTTCTACAGCTCCATCCTTTTCCCCATGTGAGCAGGATTTTGTCTCCTTTGCAGAACACAACGTAGCTTAAAGTAAATGAATAATTATTATGTGAATATTTTAAAAATAAAGGTTCTATACAGCGTTGGACTTTCTGAATTTTTTACAAGTGAGCTAAAACAGTATCATGTTTGGCCAAATCAGATTTCACATGAAACTGGTAATTACACAGACTTATGCTTGAAGACTAAATCACTGAAAAATTGCTGAAACCTTATGATAAACAACAGAAAGAAATGCTTTCAACAAAGTATGGAACCAGGAAAATATTTTCCAGAACAAGAAGAAGAATGCCAGTAGGGTAAAAATATAAAAGCAAAGTGACCTAACCAATTGTAACCAATGTAAAAATGAGACACTCTGTTCAGAGACAGTGAGGACATTTTCTGAAGTGTTACATTAGTCAGAATAAAGTAGGCCATTTGAGAGAAGTCTGAATGAACACAAAGCTGGAATTTTAATAGGAAAATCCACATGTTGACCAGATCCTCATATTCATAGGGACTATGAATCAAATGTAAGTCTCAACCTTTTTTCTTTTTACCCAACGAGTAGTTAATTGCTTAACTAGGAATTATAACAGCTGTACTGTAAGAAAGAAGAACTACTAATTAAAAATACAAGACAGGACCTCAAACACAATTTCTGTGCTGGTCTTTTCTATCTAATACCACTCTAAAAGGAACATTCCTATTAGATGCCTATATAAGGCTAAAATTCACTGAAAAAAATTTTGCTCCATAGTAAGCGTCTCATGATAATGCCTTCTATGAAAAAAATCAGCAAAGTTAGTACCCTCTTTTTTTCTCCATAGTTTTGTATGGAAGCAAGAGGTACATATTATGTCATCTGTCTATTAATTCACTTTATTTTACTTAACTCTAAATGAGCATATTTTATAGGCTTTAAGTAGCAGGAGCGGCAGTGGTGACCTATATGGGAGGAGGTTGTGAACTGCCATGTACCAGTCAAAACTGGCTCCAACCTGTCCCAAATCAGTTAAAAATGGTGGAAAAAACCCCAGTCTACCAGAGGAGCACACATTATCCCTGCTCAGGTGTATTTAAGACAGACAGAGGCAGGTGTGAGGGGCCGGAGACATCTTTTGTGAGGATGGGGCACTCCAAGCCAAAAGGCAGCAGGGACACTCCCGAGGGACTGTGACTGTGGGCAATCCACAGCAGGGCAGGCACACCCCTAAAGGACTGTAACCACTAGCGACCCACAGCAGCACAGGGACACCCCTAAGGGACTGTGGTCTACAGGTCACCCACACAGAAACCACTGACACAGATTAGCAGACAGAAATCATCACACAGACCACCTCAACCTCCTGGCTCCCCATCACCATACCAGAGGCATTTGCATGGACTAGGTACAACTCATGGCAAAGTAAGGGCAGCTGGACTGGGGTGGGGACACACACAGATGTTTATGTGTGTGTCTAATTGCTTGCCATTTTCTTCTCTCAACACTCAAAACAGTGATCAGAGATTCATGTTGGTTTGCAATAAATTATCTCAAGTAAAATTCCCCAACTCCCGATTGTCTCACTGACTACACTACCTTGAATTTTAATCCAGGGACCCAGTTCTACCAAATTTGAGAGCAACTGAGTTCCCAAAGATATTACCACTGTTGTGGTACTCAGTAAATGCGGAGGGTCAGAGGATAGAAAGGTGGGAATAATCTTTATTAATTCCCTGACTGGTGGTAGAAGCGGGAGACTTTAGATGTTATTCACTTCGACAAGAGCCAGCAGGCCATTCAGCACGTGCATTCTTTGAATAAGCACAAGCTTTGTTTGGAATAAGCCAGAGCACATGATGCCTTTTGCCCAGCTAACAGGAGCGAAAGGAAGCTGAAGGTATTACAAGCATATATTTTCAAAAGGACATGAGAAAGAAATGTGAAAAACTGAAGTGGGATTCAAAGGATATCAGAGGACTGAATGTATAATGATATAACAGGTACTGTTTTAGAAAGCCTTAGGGTGATCCAGAGGTAGTACTAAAAGATGCCAAAGAAAGAGAGATAGCAAAAAGCTGGATATTACACTGGCAGGATATAGAGGACATAAAATATTCCACTCAAAAAAAAATTGAAGAAAACAGACTTTGTTACTGTTACTTCTCACTGAACAGAGTATTGCACTACTCCAACAACAGAGCATTAACATGGAGAATGAGAGATATGGGTTTTCTTCTCAATGTGGAGATGTACCCTTTAATTCCATGGTGCTCTATCCACCAAGGATGGGCAGAGAATGGGGTACCACTCACCCTTCCTGCAGCTGCAGGTTGTCAGGAATGCAAGACACCTGGGACCAAATACACCACCACAAGAAGTTTGCCTTCTCATCCTTGTTCACAAGAAAGCTTACTTTCTCTGCAAGACACACTCCCACACTCTTTCAGATTTCTCTGTAAAATGACAGGATATCTTTGATGCCAATTATGGCAGCTTCCTTCATCACTCACTCGCTAATTATATTTTTCTAACAATTTTGATACTACTTCTCATTCTGCCCTTACTATTGGCAAGATGGTCCCTATAAGACTGTGCTACATTTTTAACTTTTACTGGGGGGGGGGGAAGTATTTTACCGATAGAATATTTTAACAAACTAATTAGTATGAACTTGAAAGCTATTAACTTACTGGAAAAGCTATTAACATATTTTCATTATGCTATCTTGCAAATTAAATATTATCTATGAGACTCTAGAATCAGGTCTTTATTCTGAGAGGAAATGTGTCTGCTAAGGAGATTAAATTTTTTTTTAATTAGAAAAATAAGGTAACTTGACAAATGTGTTCACGTTTCCCTCGCACATATTTATAATTGGTGTTCTTTGTACAGCAAATGTTTACAGAGATCAGACTTTGCCCAACTCTAAAACCCAGTATTTCAGCTCCCCAAGTGACAAACCCTTACTTTTTAGCCGGCATGTTTTTATGCTTGTCCCAGGTTGCACTTTTCATTTTTGTTAAACCAGGGAAAGAATTACACATATGGATGTCAAGAAAAATGTTGCATCCACTTCCAAAATTAAGTACATAGAAAATGCTTTGTCTTTACTAAAAGTGAGAAAATGTTTTGCTTAAAAGAGTAAACCTTATCACAATTTAACAAAAAGGTTTGAAATAAGGCATATGGCATGAACTATCTCAGTACTGTTCTTTCACGAACCCTGCAGAAATTCTCCCACCTTTGGCCAAACTGTGAATCTCTGCAAATTATAATCTGCATATGCTCAGCAGAAAGTTCATTCCACAAGTGAAAGTCCCTTAAAAAAAAAAACCAATATCCCTACTGAGTATTCTCCAAACTGGAGAAGAAGGAGCTAATCCAGCCCTTTGTAGTTGCCTCTGTTCCAGGCTGTTACAATGCCAAAGACAAGAACAGACAGCAAGGGAACATTGCCTTCTGTGCCTTTTGTTCCTTCACTAATTGAGCACTGAGAGTTCACAGATGAGAGAAGCATAAAAGAGGGAAGAAACACCAAAGACAATTAGGTAGATTAGACCTACAACTGCTACTGGAACAGTGATACAAAAGGTCAGAGGAAAGTGAAAGAAAAAACAAAACAGCAGAAGGGGGAGAAATTACGCTGAGGCAGTTTTAGACGTGTATTTGCTCATGAAGGACAACGAGCAAAGTCAGGACAGAAAGTAAGGTGAGGATACAGGTTAAGCAAGCTGAGGAAAGATGCCAGGGAAAGAAAAGCTGTGTTAAACAAGAGGGACACAGACAGAAGTGGTCAGCTGAGAGGAGGGAGTACAGTTCTCTACTTATATAGTACATCCTGCTCAGAAACTAGCCTGAGCTTACAGTCACAACAGTTTTCAGCATGTGCTTTAACAACCTCTAGAAGCTGGCCCATATACAGATGATTATCGTTAGTACACCTTTAAATTAAGTAGCAGATGTTTGCATTATCACAATGAACTATGTGAAGATCAATGTAATTCCAGATAACGGATTTTTTTGTTGTTGTTGTTAGTTTGCTTCACTTAAAAACTTAGCAGTTTATATTGATAAAACTACAATTTTTCTGAGTGATTGTTTTCTAACTGGATAATATTATTTCCCAAATTACTTTTATCCCTTCCTTCATGTCATAACTCACTGCTGGAGAAGCACTGGTATTATATCTAAAACTGACAAAGAGTTGAGCTGGCACCACCAGTAACAGAGTAAATATTTTTTAAAGATCTTTTTAGTGCTTCGCAGGAAATATCACCATCACTGCCCCAAGCTAATAAATAACCCTATTGTTGGATAAAACATATACTGAATTCGTCCTTCCACAGAAAAATAAAACCTACTGAATAGACCTGAGATACCAAGATCCCTCGGATCATACGTAACAAGGTGAAAAAATTAATCTATGTAATTCCCTTACCAAATAAAGTAATTTAAGAAAAATATCCTTCATGGTAAGCCAATTTAAAAAAACCAACAACAACAACAAAAAACCCCAACAATATTGTAAAAATCAATCTTCGTATTTATCATGTTTACCTAGTCTAGATAATCAGAAAGATAAGAGGGAGACCCATTTTTTTATTCAATTTTTAATATCATTTTTCATTGGGAAGGTCATAGAAGAGCATGCCGTCTTCCTTAGTTGCATGTAACACTGAACTGAAGTTTACAGAGAAGTTTAGATTGTAATGTTGATCTTTGTATCACCATCAAATATAACGTAGACACACTGTAGCGCCCCTGCTCTCATTAAAACCTGTACAAAGCAGGAGACACCTGTGCTTTGAGAATCAAGTTAGTGTACACAGTGCTACAAAGATCTAAAGGGACAAAGGATGCCAAGAATTTAAAGTGTAAATCTTAAAATGAGAATGATACCACAAAAGATGATCCTCCCGAAAAGAAAACAAGGGAGAGACCCACATAAGGAAAACATACCTCCTGTACCTCTAGCTATTGTTCTGAAGAAGGATATTAGGTCTCTCATCAGAGAAACATTGACTGCAAAGCACAGAAAGCAAATTTGTTGCATTAATAGGTACCCTTTTAAACAGTTACTTTTCACATTAAAACTGCATTTTACAGTGATGCAAAGATCTGCAAAGCTGAAAAGGATTATAAAACAGAATGGATACTCTTCATTTTAAGAAATATTTCTGTTGCTCTCCAAGGAGATTTATTTCATCCACCCCATATAGTATGTGTCAAGAGTTATGCTGATCCTTCACTGGGAGCTAAGTACCCAATAGTTTTTACATTACCATGGACCACAATAGCAATCCTTGACAGTGGTTAAAAGTGTCAGACAGAGCCTGCATTAATTGTTATCACTTTTAAGACATAAACGAAACCCTCTCTTCTTGAATATTATTACACAAAAAGTGTACATGTTATCTATATACAGCAAGTGCAAAAATGTTTTGTACTCTAATAATAATCATTTAGAATATATGGGATAGAAAGTGTACTATTGTTAAACTGTCAGTCAAAACCCTTGTTATACAAGATAGAACATCACATCCATCTATAACAGCCTTTTCTGACAGTCAAATGTGTTGTTCTATACAAATCTAACATCAATTTGATTTTTAAATTGGCAGAGGCTGTAAAACATTATTCTGATGTGATACCAATGTGATCTAAGTTGCTGTTGATATCAGAATACAACACAGGTTTACTCTCAAATCCAGTTCTCCTGCTTTTAGGCATCTGCATTACGTAGATGATTTTGTATATGTAAGTACAAGAACAGTCAAATGAATTTTTTTTCTTTCATCATGTGGCAAAGAACATGCTTGTTGATAATCTCCTCCAATTTGAAATAAACCATAATGCGAAAAGCCTGTATCAGGGTAATGAAATCTTTATTAATATGTACTCTGCAAAATCCAACAAATACTCCTGTTTATCCATCACATACCTTCATTCAGAATCAGATTAGTTCCTTTATCCCAGCTATGGGCAACTGCGGCTTATGAAAAGCTTATGCTTTAGTTTACCAACCCAGCTACCTTTTTACAGAACTGAGGTAAACAGCTGGCTACAGTAAACCTCAGTGAATTACAATTAGAACAAAGTTATGTACAGAACTACTCAACAGCAGTTTTCAAAATCAGGCTATAACTCAAAAAATTCCCAATACCTTGCTTTTGTTCTCAGCTCCAACGCCTTAACTTTCTAGTAAACCACCTAATATTTCTATTACTCAGTCAAATATTCACTACTATATCTTAAAAAAACTCTTATAAGTTCTAACTAGTTCATTCATGTTAAAACTATGAATACTTAATATAAAAACAATTTGTAAGGCAATCAAGAGTTTACACATAAAATTAAATATGGATAATTAATGCAATTATTATTTATTGCACTATTTACTTAGGTAGTATGTAAAATGAAGCTAAACCATAGGCAGCTTGAACCTTGGTACTGTGTACAGCCTTTCCATTCTGAGAAAACTGTGATTTACTCAGCACAGTGCTGAGCATATATTCAGTTGTTCAGCCTTATAGCACTGCATGTGGCCAATCACGTTACGCTAACTGCTCCTGTTTATGTGCTCAGGATAGGGATAAAAACTACTCAATCTCAATTACCATTTTAAATATCTGAACTAGTATTTGAAAGCTGGTCTACAACGACAAAGTCTTGACAAGGTAACTACACAAATTACAGAATCACGGAATGGTTGAGGTTGGAACGGAACTCTAGAGGTTGTGTTGTCCAATCCACCACTCAAAGCAGGTTGTTACAAAGTGTGCCCAGTTGAGTTTTAATTATCTCCAGGGATGGAGACTACACAATCCACCTGGGCAACCTGCTCCAGTATTCAATCACCCTTAAAATATGGTGGATGGAATAAATCACTCCCTTTCAGTCAACCATTATATTGTCAAAAATAATATAAGCATAGTTATACTGGAAAAATAATTTTAAAAATCCTTTTGAAGAGGTTACTTATTCTGCTTGGAAAACTGGTCTATAAATAATAGCAAAAATAGATTTATTTACCACCACCACCCCCAAGAAGCTTCCTTCATGACAGGGCAGGTGCCTGACACTGTAAAAATACACAGGACACAAGCCATGTCTCTGGGAGTTTACAATATGCCGTCAAAGCAAAATTTAGGACAAAGAACCTCAAGTACATAAAAACAGACCTAAAAGCTTGGAAATTAAAGGTATGCAGTTTGCCAAGGATACAAAATAAATCTGTTACTTCTCTTTTATGGATAAGTACATAAATAAAAACTGAAATAAGCTAAATTTTGGATTAATTTTCAACTTCCTTTAACATTATTCTACATAGTCTTAATATAACACGGACAAGAATAACTATTTCTTCTTTAGAAGGGAAGAGTAATGGAGAAATAATAACCAAGTACTAAAAAAATAAGAAAATTGTTTGAAATTCACGTGAGGAAGAAAATTTTGATCAAGCTATACCATATATTTTATACATTGGAGTCAAATGTAAGGAACTGTATTTACAAAACCATTTACAAGATTTTTCCAGGTATTTTGTGTTACAGAGATAAAGACATTACCATCACAGTCCCAGTGGAAATTTGGTGCTTTCTATTGGAGACTAACAACCACATAAGGGCAAAATAAGAAAATTATTAAAAAAAAAAAAAACAGAAAAAAAGATGCAAGATCTTTCTGTTACTTCACAAAAAGCAAAAACGAATCACAAAATTGAGTTTATGTAATACCTTAATCTGACAAGTGACAAAAAAAGCCCCAACAACCAACCAACTTTAAAAGTGGAGGTTACCACATAAACCCTTCTTTTCCTCCAGAATGTAAATATTAAAAGTCATTCTTTCCCCAAATTTATATCTTCAAAGAAGTCTGCATCATGGTTGATTTTCAAATGTATGGAAATAGTCACGGAACACAGCACACAAATTTTCACAGTGACAGTCAAATTCTAATCATTGTTTGGATCGATAAAATTGTCTAATGACTATACAATGTAAATTTGCTTACTGAACAAACTCTTCCACCAAAAACCATATAAAAGATTTTTCAGCACCAGTGCACTCCCTGACACATCATAAACTATGGAACAGAATCAGTTCTCTCAACAGACCTGCAATTGCCACAAGGGCTTCTGCTGGCTGCATCATGTAGGTACTATGATTTTTTTCCTCCTCCTTTGCTGTCATGATTATGCCAGCAGAATACAGTTGGATGTACTAATCTTAAAATTTCAAAGCATAGTATAGATATTAATTTATGTCTACAACCCTAAGAAGCAAGCAGGTATTTTACATACCAGGAAATCAAAGAAAGGTGAAGTGCTTTGTCTAAAAGCACTTGGAAGACATGAGCAACAAAGCCATAATTAAAATTCAACATCAAGCTTCATGTTAATCCTCTAGACCTAACTGCCTCTTTCAAAGTGCATGATTTGGAACATCAAAAATAAGAATCAATTCAGTCCCTTTTCTCAGCACACACTTTAATGATAAAATAAAACACCACATTCAGCTTCTTCCTCTGCACTGGCACCAACAATCATCTTTCTTAGAGAATCAAATTCATTAAATCATTTTGGATTAAAAAAATATATTGAAAAAGGAAGGCAAGTCACAGTTAAAATTTAAATTCCACATTTGTTTTGGCCTCTGCTTCTGTGTACTGAAGGACTCACAGGAAAACACATACGTGCCCAGTACGCTAGTATACCAACTTACACTAGACTGATTTAATTAGTTTGCTTTCAATGCAAAGGTGCAGCACCTCAGCAATTATTAGATCGTTAATACGACAGAGCATAACAGCACCTTTAGAGATCTTGTCTAACCTCTAGGCACACATATAACTCCCATTACGGCTAATGGGAGTCACATGTGTGCATCCAAGGGAGAAGAGACCCATTAAAACTGATACAACATATCCATTAATCTTCAGGTCACTCTTAAGGTCAAACATTATAAAAATGTTTATGAACAGTACTTACTAGGTATGCACAGTGGCTACTTTGGTTTTAGGACAGACCTGTGAGCAGTTAAGGCTGTGGAAAATGTCTGCTTTAAAAGCATCACCACGTTTCAAGTACTGGCACGGAAATTTGAGAGTGCTTTTCTGTAGTCAGAGAGGACATTTTTCTATCATCTCCTGAAAGAATTAGAAGGATAGAAATGACAAGAAAGGTTAGACACGAATGAAAACCTTGGACAAAGGTATGCTCTAGCTTTTCTTTTTTTTTTTTTCCAACCCCCACTCCTTCATATTTCAGTCCCTTAGTTGTGGTTTTCCGCTTCAGGAAGAACATTAACTGCAGTGACTAAATTCCTAATCTGTGCAGTCTGCTACAAAGACACTACAAATAAGATTTTGATTATTGAATCACCAGCAAACCACAACAATTCAAGCGCTGCTTGCAAGGAGGAAGGGGTGTTGAAAGTTTTTCAAAAAGAAGGGTAACCTTAGTTTGTGACCCATTTCATTCTGCATATCTGAAAACTCCCTTTTCACCACTGTAGAGCAAGAATGCTCTTTTCCAGCTTAGAAAAAGCTAGGACTATCCAGTCTGTAAAACTGATCTGATCAGGAATTAATTTCCCATCTTTGTCCACACTGAGTCCTGGAGGAGAGAGAGATTTCTCAGCAGCCTGGGGGCCAGATGATCTCCCTATGAACAGAGCAGGAGGAAATGTGAGTGTCAGATGAGTACAGAGACGAGGACAAACTTCAGATATCAACTACCCCTATTTGTTTACTGTTTCTTTCAGGAACTGGAGTGAATGAGGAAAGGTGGTTTCATCGAAAGTTACTCATGAAACATTCTGAAACTCATCTTCCAGAACTTGTGTCAAAACTCTTATTCTGCACGTGAGACTTGTTCAGCACTCCCCAATTCCACTTCCTGTTACAGGGTCTGTAAGTATTCCAAGCACTGACAACTTAGCATTGCAAGCTTTTGATCAGAGACCTCATGTGACAGACACAGGTGGTCAGCTGCCTCTGGAGTGTCAAGTCAAAACACAAGGCAAGAGGCTGGAGAACAACCTCTCACCTAGAAAGCTTGGCTGCCTGGGACAGCCACAACAAAATCAGCCCCACCAAGAAATAGCATGCTGCTTCAGCCTTCAGTTGCAGGTCCTCTATTGCCTTTCTCTGGTACGCCCATGTCACGCAGGGTCTCACTTCACAGGATTTTTAAATGCTGATATAACTCTTCACAGTGGCCACCACAAGGAAGTGTTTTTGTTTCTAATTTGAATATGCAATGACAAATAATAAATAGAAGATTAATTCCATGAATCGATTAATTACTCCTCGCAGAAATAAATGAATGCATGGTTTTGTTTCAAAACCAAAGCAAAAATCACCCCAAATGCTTTGGTGCATATGGTAGACTATCTAATCATTTGGGGGTGATTGTTTTTCTTTTATTAGTGGTCATAAGCTTTCCACTACAATGTCTTTCTGTGAAACATAAGAGCTGTCCTAGCTCAAATGAGCTAGTTACCTCATTTTGCTTGAAATTAAGTTTTCATATAAAACAATCTAGTCCTCATTTTGTGAAATCAGCCACGGGAATTAGCCTTACTCACTTCAGGTCTTCTAAAAGAGGAATTTCTCATTGTTAACAAAGTTGGGCATCTGTTTTGAAGATGCTTTACCGTTGTGAAAAATGACATGTAGCTATTCAACGAAACTGTTCTTTCAAGACCATAATATTCATAAAGGGCTGTATCCTGTTTTGTGACACAAGTAGTCCAGAGTGTACTCGATTTCTTGGCTGCAAGTTAGAAAAAAAAAAAAGTATAGAATCCATCAATACGTGCCAATTGAATCTCCCCCCACCACCTCCTTAGCGCGGATAACCTTGACAAGTTATCAGAAGAGCTGGGACCCTTAATGTTACCTGTGAATCCGTATTTATGAATACACCAAAGCTAAATATAGTTAGTTTGGAAATAAATAAAGCACTATTTGAGTATCTTTTAAAATTTTTTTGTTTAATAAACAATGTAGATTCCTCTCAACCTGTTCATACGGTCACATTTCAGTGAGTTCCCTTTAATTTTCCTTGTAGAACCATAACAGCCAACTTTCTAATGCAGTTTTCCTCAACTAAGTGTGTAATACGCTCAAATAATACCTTCTGAGTCAACTAAAACACCTTGGGACCCGCTGAGGGAGGACTTGGCTGTCGCTAACACCAGTAACCAATTAATAAAGCACACATCGAGCCGCGCTGGTGTGAAGCTCCTGGAGAATACCTGCCTGCAGTACTGACAGGCTGCTGCCACATCTCCTCCCTACTCTGCTCAGTTTCTCCCCCCACGGCCCCACAAATCCTGTCAGTAAGCGCTACCTCAGCCCCTCGCCCCCCACGGCCCGCGGCCGCGCCCCCGGTTGCTCTCGGCTCCGAGTCGCTCGGCCTCGCCGCCCCCGCTGGCTGCCTTCCCCCCGCGCCGGGCGCCCATCCGCTCGAGCAGCAGCCACCGCTGGCGCCCGCCCAGCCGAACACGGCAAAACCGCCAACCCCCTCCGCTTCCACCGGGAGGCCAGGCCAGGCCGGGCCACTGCCCGCCGGACCCCGCGGCCGCCCCTCCTCCTGCCTCTCTCATTGGCTTCTCGTCCTTACCCCGAGCGGCTGACTTGCTCTGTGGCCTGTCAGTCAAACCGCCCCGCGGTTCACGCCGGCACAGATACTCTCCTGAGAGCCCTGCTAGCGCATTACCTCGATCTCCCAGAGTACTTCCTGCAAAGCCGCTCTAGGCGGTTACCTGCCGTATCTATTGTCCGTGCCGCGGCCACTCTAGGCGGCGGGCGCTGCCTCTATGACCCGGCGAGGCCTGCTGGCCAGACGGTGCCCGCGGGCCGGGGTGGCGGCGGGGAGGGCCTCCCTCCTCCTAGGCCTTCTCTAGGAAGCTCGAGGTAGAGCCCGTCGCGCCCGTACCCCCCCGCAGCGTCCCGGTGGCAGCGGCGGCGCAGGTCAGTGGGAGCGCGGGGCGGGAGGAGGCGGCTGGGCCTCCCCGGTGAACGGGGCGGCGGCGGGCGGCGCTGCTCACCCTGCGGGGTGCTGCCGGGTGCCGGCCCTCGGCGGAGCCCGGGACAGGCTCGGGGCGGCTGGCTGGGGCCGGCGGGGCAGCCCCCGGCTCAACCCCGGCGGCTCCTCTGGGCCCTGCTTATGAAAACTAGTGTTCCTCCTCCCGCCCCCTCCGGGCGGCTCCGCGTGGCGGGTCCCGCTGACCTGCCGTCCCCTGTTGGGTGGCTCGGTGTGCGGGGAGGCTGCGAGGTGTCCCGCTGGGCCCCAGTGTAAGGTAAGAAGGGACGGGGCCCAGTAGCGTGCTCTGCGGAGGCGAAAGGGTGTAATGTTCTGGCAGAGGGATATTTTAATCTGAATTGTTGTTCTGGTGTCAGCCGAGAGAGTGAACCATTCGTAGACCTCCAAAGGCCTCTGCTGTGACTGCTGCTGTAGGGGACAAGGCTTCCCATAGATACTGCCTGCTAAAGGTGACAGTGGCTCCTTTTCCACTTTCTCTTAATCCACGTTTGTGCGGCCTGTAGGCATAAGTAACAAACCACAAAATTAGTGTTTGCCACAAAATTAATATAGACTTAGTCTGAATGGCCAACGTGTTTTGGCAGAGGGATGAATTCTGCTTACGATGTAGCCCATACTGAAAGCGACAGCACTGTACATGACTTCGAATCCCTAAGTATATTTCTTGTATTGTCTTTCACCTGTCAGTGGGGGGGACGTGTTTGTCAAGGTCAAAGGTGAAGTATGGCCAGTTTGTAGTAAAATCTAATTCCAAATTATTTAGCCATTTGTTTGATTTTACTGGAAGTGGGTGAATTCTTGTCTGACTTCTTTGGAGCCATTATTAATAGGTAGTTCAGCAAGTTGCTGATAAAGTTTTCACATTTTAGACTATTACTTTCTTTATTATGGTCTATTTTATCGGTGCTTTCTTCTACAAACTTTTTTCCCTCTTTATGCTTCAGTTTCTACTCATCAGCAGTTTGATTTTTACTTCCTGATGTCCATCATCACTAGTTTATATAATGAAGTGATTAGTAGGAAAACAGCTAAAATTGTGATTGCTGGGACAGGAATCAGAGTAGCAACTAAACTATTAAGGGAAGTGACAATTCACACCTCTGAATTCTTTTGTTTAAGTTTACTCACACTGCATGAAGTCATCCATTTCTGTTACCTGATCTGGAGCTAGAGGGATAACTTCACACAAATCAGATATATAATTTAACTCTTTAAAGCATAACGCCCAGTAGGGCACATAACGTCAAGAGTATTGGAGGGACACTTAGATCTTAACTATTCTGGAAGCTGCTCTAGAAATAGATGATCATGCCTGTATTGGAATTATTACTGTGCTTGCTAGTGCTCTAGCGCTAGTGCTCTAGCTAGTAAGAATACTTTTTCTGGAATTAAAAAGTTATATTCTCCATGAACCCATTCTATGGAGAGAATAGCTTACCACTTGTATCAGCGGTGGTGTCTGTGGAGAAAAGACAGTGCCGTGCATGAGAGATATTACACCGTGAACAAGCTAGTTCAAACTAATTTCAGTTTTCTGTAAAGAAAATCCTTGCAATATTTTGCTATCCTATACACTGCAGTAATGTTTTGAAAATAATTCGTCGTCTTTTGGGTAAATTTGATGTTACTTTTATTGCGAAAAACTGCTGAAGTTTGTGTCTGTCCGTGCAAACATATTCTTCAGAAAGCAGCATTATTATTTTTATTTTAAAAAATCTTAATAGCTTATGCATTTACACTTTAATTACCATGATGCTTATAGTGTTCTCTATACCGTTGAGTAATTCATAGTGTCAGTGAATTGCAAAGTGGAATACGCTGAAAGCTATTGTCTATGAAGTTTTTGCAAGGATCTTATATTTACTTTCTCTTTCTTGCCTACCAGTCTGGGTTGTATTGTGGGAGGGTGAAAGAGGTGGGGTGTTTGGGTATTTTGATAAGTAACAATTTTTAGAGGTATATATATTTTTAAGTGTTACGTATATATCTTCACATTTTTTAAAGTAAGAATTGCGTACACATACTGAGTATGGAGCATACTGAAATTGCATTAATCTGGGAACAAGGCAGATGAAATAACTCTTTGCTTAGAGTTTTGCCTCAATTTTTAGGTCCTTTTAACTTCTAGGCCTGCCTTGGTTCAAACTTGTGGGTTTTTTATTTTGTTGTTGAGAACATCCTTTTTACCAAATGAAGAAAATCACTTCCCATTAAAGCTTTAGTGAAACTTTTCATGTTCATGTAATTGAGTAAATAATTAATATTAGACATCTCTTTGAGTGAGTGGCAAAGTATCTTTTACTCATGCTAGAAATTTTGAAAATTGTAAAGTAATAGTGGTGAACTTACATGTGTCTGAATTAGCTCATGCTTAAGTCTCTCATGGCTACCCTTAGAGCCCTTAGCACAGCAGTACAAGCATATAAAAAAATCATCCTCTGAATTTATTTTTAAAAAGTTTAATTTCTCAGGTAATGGGCCTTCAGATGCATTAGAAATCCATCTACTGATGGCTGTCAGGTAGCTGAAATGGTATCCCCGGTTCATGTTGGTGTATTATTAAGGGTTAAGCTACATACATGGAATATTTGTTTTGTGCAAGGAGGGTGTTTAGATTTGAGAGGGAATTTTTTTGTTTGCTTGAGAGCTTTATGTGTTTGTTTCCTATTAGATTTTTTTATTATTACCCTGCTCTGAGACTCTAGGTATCATTTCTTTTATTAGAGACAGTAGTGACTCACAGAAAGGTTTTGATACTTACTGTGATTCAGGGAGTGTAGGAAGCAAATGTTCTTGTGATGGACTAAATAAAACTCAATTAAAACTTGCAAACAGGTATTGATAGTATATAAAGACTTCATTAGACACTTTATAGAATAGAATGGGAAAGGTAATTTCTATACTCTGATAGTTTTTGACACTGTTACTAATCCAAGGACCTCCATTTGTGCTTTGACATCAAATGCTGTAGTGCAAGTCAAAAAAGACATTTGATCTTCTCTTGTGTTTAATCTTTTATAGTCTTTTAAAGTGACAGTTCTGAAAATTACTAAAGGCTGCTACCCAGAGAGTATTTGGGAGGGAGACAAGTTTATGGCTGTATACTATTAATACAAAAAAATATATTGTAAAATGAACAACTCTTCAAGATTTAAATAATCAAGCAGTAGGGAGTAATGCCTGAATCCAGTGTTAACATATATCTGAATATAGTAATTAAGCATATGGTCTTTCAGAAAATTATGTAATTTAAAATGGGAGAGAGTGGGAATGTCTTTCCTTTTCCCGTGTTTTTTAAACCTATGAAAGTCACTTCAAAGCTATGAGGTTCAGAGAAAGTAGGGGGAAAGAAGGGACAGAGGAGACGAACAGAGGTCTGAAGGAAAACTAGTAGAAAATTAAACAGTAGACAAATCAGTCAACAATTTGAGGTTATAATGTAAGTACCTTATTACCTATGTGCTTTATTTCTATGTTGCTTATAATGGCCTACTCTTTAATAAAAAAAATCCCACAGCACTGTTGCAATGTCATTGCAACATTCATTGCAAAGCATTGCAATTTCTATGTTTATTCAGTGAGAATAGGAATCGAGATGATCTTAAAAAAAAATTGTGTCCAGCTAATGCTGATAAGTTTTAGGCATGAATACAACTTCACTAAATTAGCTTGTAAGCATGGTGTGCTCTAACAATAATAAGAAAAATAAGATAATGATAAGAAGAAACAAACATGAGTAAGTTTTTGAATTGAAAGATAGTGCTGTATTTAATAAGAAGCATTCTTCATATATTACCAGTAAGCTCATACTGGATTAGCGTCTAACTGAAGAATAAGATATAATATATTACATTATTTTTAGCATCTGGCTTCTAAAACTTTTTAGATATCTAATGATTTTTGGCCGGAGAGGTTTTTTGGAGACTGTCTAGATAATACTTTTTAAATAAAGAACTTCAGTATGTTTTTTCCAGTTTAGTTTGTCTCCCTTAAGCTGTATGGTCCCTCGCAGAAACTAATGTAATCTATTCAGTCGGTTACTGATATTAGCGCCTGCTTTTTCTGAGAACCTGGTTTAAATATTAGAAAGCAAGGTCATGGTCCTGGACTTCAGCAGCGCAGACTCTGACCTCTTCAGGGATCTGCTTGGAAGAGTACCAAGGGATAAGGCCCTGGAGGGGTGCAGGAAAGCTGATTGATATTCAAGGATTACCTCCTCAGAGCTCAAGTGCGGTCCGTCCCAATGAGTAAGGAGCCAGGCAAAGATGCCATCAGCCCTGCATGGATGAACAAGGAGCTCATCACAAAACTCAGGCATAAAAGGGAAGTCTGCAGAAGCAGGGATGGGTAACCTGGGCAGAATATAGAGGCAGTATCTGAGTGCGCAGATAGGTGGTTAGGAAGGACAAAGCCTGTCTGGAGTTGAATCTGGTGAGGGATGTCAAAGGTAAAAAGAAGTGCTTTTGTAAATACGTCAGTGGCAGAAGGATGACTAGGGAAAATGTGGGCTCGCCATTGAATGGGACAGGGGCCCTAGTCACACGGGGCATGGAAAAGGCTGAATTACTGAAGACGTTATTCACCTCCGCCTCTACTAGCAAAGATCTGCAGGAATTGTAGAACCCAGGCGAAAGTCTGGGGCAGGGAAGATGTACACTTGGTGGAAAAGGTTTAGGTCAGAGAATTCTTAAGTAAACTGGACATATATAATGCTCTGGGCGCAGATGGGATGCAGCCATGTGTGCTGAGGATGCCCACTGGTACCACTGTGAGGATGATCTCAATAATATTTGGTTGATCACGAGACTGGGAGAAGAGCCTGAAGGCTGGAGGAAAGCCAATGTCATGCCTGTATTCAAAAGGGCAAGAATACCCAGGGAACTACAGGCTGATCAGTCTCGCCTAGATCCCTAAGAAGGATGGAAGGTGATGGAGCAGCTAATCCTGGAAACCATTTCTAGGCACATTAAAGACAAGAAAGTGATCAGAATTGGTCTGCATGGAATCACCAAGGGGATGTCATGCTTGACCAACCTGATAACTTTCTACAATGAAATGTTGGTAGACAAGGGGAGGGCAGTAGACATTGTTTCAGTAATGCTTTCAGCACTGTCTCCCATGTCATCTTCATAGAGAAGCTGATGAAGTATAGGCAGGGTAAGCAGACAGTGAGGTCAGTGTAAAACTTGCTGAACATCTGGGCCCATGGGGCAGCGATCAATAGTGCAAAGTCTAGTTGCAGGCCAGTAACTAGCGGTGTACCCCAGGGGTCAATATCGAGTCCAATCCCATTAACATCTTCATTAATGATCTGGGTGATGGAGCAGAGTGTACCCTCAGCAAGTTTGCTGATGGCACAAAACTGGGAGGAGTGACTGATAGGTCAGAGGGTCACACTGCCATCCAGAGGGACCTTGTCAGGCTGGAGAAATGGGCTGACAGGAACCTCATGGAAGTTTGAGAAGGGAAAGCGGAAAGTTCTGCACCTGGGGAGGATCAGCCCCATATCCTGGTATCTGCTGGGTGGCAACCTGGAAAGCAGCTTTGCAGAAAAGGCTCTAGGGTTTCTGGGGGACACCAAGTTCACAGTGAGCCAGCAATGTACCCTTGTGGCAAAGGTGGTTAATGGTATCCTGGGCTGCTTTAGGAGGAGTGTTGCCAGCAGGTCAAGGGAGATGGTCGAGGATCCTCTCCCTGTCCTCAGCAGTGGTGAGGCCACGTCTGGAGTACTGTGTCCAGTTCCAGGTTCCAGTATAGGGGAGGACATACTGGAAAATCCAACAAAGGGCCACAAAGATGTTTAAAGCACTGGAGTATGACTCCTGTGAGGAAAGGCTGAGAGAGCTGGGACTGGATAAGTCCTGGATAAGTGAAGGGTTGGTGGAGATATTATTAATGTGTGTGTGTGTCTGTGTGTGTATATGTATATATATGTATGTATATAAATACCTGAAAGGAGAGTGCCAAGAGGATAGAGCAAGGCTCTTTTCAGTGCTGCCTGGTGACAGGACCAGAGGCAATGAGTACGTATCTGAGCTGAACAACTCATAAGATAAAAAATATGAATTTGTACTTGTATGTAACGTATGCAGTTAGATGATGATAATTTTGTTAATTAAAATCAGTCTTTCACTAGAATGCTCTAATGTAAATTCCTCCCTAGCAAGGTCTGGTTTCCAAATGTTAGCTTTCCAAGAATAACATCTGAAATCACACAGTTTTTTAGAGCATGTAGGGAGCAAATTTAAATTTCCAACCTAAATGATGGTAAGTTGTATATGACTTAAAATGGGAATAGACTCAAACTAACTGCATTGCTGCTGCAGTTAATGATGACAGCCCCTACAACTTGTTACATCTCTAGGACTGCAGCAGAAGCTTACTTCAGTATGGTGTTTTTAAGCAGGCTGTTTATGCTGGGGTTTTTTTTTTGGAGGGTGGGTTGGTTTGCTTTCCTTCTGAGACCTAATAGAATATAGACCAGTGAAGGGGGAAGAGAAAGGGCGTGATGCTACAACTCTAATTTTAACTAACTAGTATGCGGTCAACACCAGCTACTCCACAGCACTCCCTGTACTCTCCACGTAGTAAAGTTAAAAGCTGGTTAAAAAAAAAAAAAAAAAGGTGTGTTCTGCTAAAAAGCTGCAGGCTCATGAGTCAGATTGTGCTGTACATGGACAGAGAAGGTAGCAAGCTCTCTGTCCTGCAGCTTCTCAGATGAGCTTAATGGTTCCTGCAGCCATGCATCTGACCTACACCTGCAAGCATTGTTAGTTCAGATCTAAACTTTACAAAAATCTTCGGGAGAAGGAGAACAGAAAGGATATTATCTCTTTGTAATGTGTCTCTCTCAGATAAGGTGGTAGGTGGTTTTGTTTTGTTGTTTGGAGGTGGAATACAAAAAATTTGGAAGTCTGAGATTATTTCCGACTGTTTTCAAAAGGAAAGTAAATGCAGTTTTTTTCAGAGGAAGAAAGGGTAAAAATTAAGAGAAAAAGAAAACTTCGAGATGGAGGAAAAAGAGGACAAACACATGATATGGAAGAGAGAGGAATTACAGCAGTGGTGTAATGGTAGGTTCAAGATTGACTCTGACCGGGTCTGGACAATTTCTCCTTTCCCTGTGAGAGAGTGCCTTGGAGGTTTTTGGCCTTTGAAGTAAGTTGAATCACTCCTAATATTCCTTGTGTTTGTATCAGTAGCTGTCTGGGAACAACCTCCCTAAAAATGCTGTCTCTGCCACTGCCTATCTCCACTGTCTCCCTTTTTGCTAATATTGGCAGCAGGGTTGGAAAAGAAAAGAAATAATGCAAATTTAAATTCTAAGAAAACTTGAAAAATACATTCAAAATATTATTATTCAGAAATAATATTATTAATTCTATAAGCAGAGGAGCTGACAGGAGATACCACAAGAGGCGACTGGCAAGGAGAAGGGAACTTTTCCTAGAAAGGAAATTAACATAGGGCCATGACACGTTGGGGCATAACTAAATCACGAAGGGGAGTTCATGTTGGAACTGCAGAGGGATTGTAGAAGCTGTCACAGTGTACAGCTCAGGCTGCCTGGTAAGGAAATGATTATTCTTCTAAACTCTTACTTGTAATATGTGTGTGCAAGCGTGCCAGTGGATTCTAAAATGCTAATGAAGTTACAGGATTGAAGAGAGCGTGGTGAAAGCATATCAGTCTTCCCTCATGTGCTTAAAGTTACCATAATTACCAAGTAATAAAACTGTCAAGATCTGGGGACAGTGAGCATGTCTAATTTTCTCAGCATCCCTATTAGTCACTGTGTATGCCAAACATTTCAAAGTACTATCATATCAGAAAGGTGAGAGTGGGAAGGAATCGCGTAGTGTTACATATTTAAACAGAGTAGCCCCTCACCTGCAAGTCTGCATGAGTCTTATAGCGGACTGGTACAAATAATTCTTCTTTTTTTCTTTTCATTTTTGAAAGACAGCAAAAAGTTTCATTATTCGTATTTGCAGTGTTGTGGTGTTATCCCTGCACATTCAGCATGTCGGGTTTGAAGACCATAGAACAGTTTCTCTAGTCAAAAAAAAAGGCTTGGGTTTCTATCTTACTATTGACTGGTGGTAGATGTAAGAGTATGATGCTGAGATTCAAAGGCAGCCAGTTTCATGACTACCTGTTTTTCCTGGCCCTGATGCTATTCCTACTGGTACTGCACACATCCTACCTGATGCTGTGCTGACCTATTTGCGTACTAAATCTGTAGAAAAATAAATTTAAACAGGTTTGTTTTCTGCCAGTTTAACGTAAAAGAACAGTTCAGTAGAGGGTCAAATGAGTATTGGCATTAGTCTGTAAGAAAAGGTGGCGATACACAATTGAAGGAAGACAGGAAGGAGTAACTGTAGCTGTCAGAAATTACTTCAGCTTATGTTTCTGTAAAACACAAGCCTAAAAAATGAGACACATACGGTGAAGTACTGTTCCTTATCCTTCCACCAGTTGACAGTTCTTGATTGTAATTAGATGCAATTATTTGTAAGTTATGCCATATAATGCAAGGCCAAAACTTAAAATTGACAGTGAACTGGCGTGTCTTTTTGTTGATGCAGGGCATTCTTGGCTTTAACATACCATAAATATATACAGTCTGTAACAACATTGCATTTTACATACAGTCCTCCTTTTGGTACAGATGTGGACAGAGGTTAATTATGAGTTAGCTATGCATTTAGGACAGATTTTACCCTTCTCATCTAATAAGTATTTCTAATAAAAGGTTAAAGAACATTATGTCCCTGCAGTGCAGTGCTTGGATCAGCATTGTTACACTTGCGTATCACTGAATATTCATGACTGTGCAGTTGGTATGCATATGTATGTAAAAAGGAAGAAAGCTGGAATAAAATCTGGGCAATGACTGTGTTTCACAAACGGTGAGGCTAAGGTGTTTAATGCAAAATTCCAAGGTTCTATCATCTGTGGTAAATTGTATCTGAGTGTATAGAACAGGCATTGCTTCTGAATCCCTTCTACGTATCTTATCAATCTTCATCCTGGCATTTCCATACTTATCTGGTGACCCATTCATATGGATCAGACAGGTAGGAGCAGAACAGAAACACAGAGCTGTGAAATGGGAATTCAAGTTAGATGACTTCTCTTTTTTTTAGGTAGTTTCGAATGGAAGAAAGGTAAGGTGGGGTGTAGAAAAGATGCACAAAATTGGGATTGACACTGTGCTTGAAAATAAGGCTATGTGAGATACAGTGCCCTTACAACAGTGAAAAGCAGATATTACATCTGTCACAAGGCATAAGGCCAACTTTTTAGGTAAGTAACAGTAACACGCAAATGAAGAGTTATGGCTATACCTGTCGACAGTGTGCTCACAACCATGCATTCATGTTCTGTCTTTGAACTGTTCTGAAAGTGAACTGCATACCTCTGCCACAGTGCAATGTTTCACCTGCGTAACACAAAGGATGGCACATCTGCTAAGCTTTTACATCCTTTTCACTTTTACACATGCAATGCAATACAACTTTCAGTTGTCCATCCTTACACCAGAACCTCATATCTTCATCATAAACAGAATCTCTTCAAATGCGAGAGTCTCCCTGTCATCTGCTGATGTGATCATCAACAATTGAGACCTACGTTTGTAGCACAAGGGATCTTTATCTTTCCCATGCACTTGTACCTCCTGATACTTGTTTAGTCAGAGATGCCCCCCACCCTTACAAGGGACTGTTCCTTCCTAGTTAACCATCACAGTGTCAACTCTGCCAAACTACTCCAATCAAACCCTCCACCATTTTGATTTAGCAACAGTAAATGTAAGGTATGTCTCCAGATAATTCCCATTACCTAGTTCCAAAGAAAGAGAGTCAAGATTGCGTATTGGGTGTATATTTTGGCTCTTCATCTTAGTGCTCAAGGGATTTTTTTGAACTGTGTTTTTTGGAAAGCCAAAAATCTAGCTTTGTTTGGTTGAGCTTTTGGGTTCTTTTATGACTGATCCAATTAAAAGGGACAACAGCTAGATTTCATTTAGTACAGCAGAGAATGGGCATTTACAAGTGGAATCGACAGATCCCTTAGGAAGTGAGTTTGCAGTTTGACACACTAAGGAGAGGATGGCAAAACAGGGGAAATAAGATGGGAAAAGAAAAGGAATGGGATAATGAAGAATAGTGATTGAGCATATGACTTGTTACATGCTTATCTTCCTATTTATTCTAATAAATGAAAATTAGGACAATATCCAAAAAGTTGATAGGATGATTCTATCTATGGCCTTTATGCTACAGGGAATACAAATGTACTTTGAGCTTTTGTAGCCTTAAACTTAACATCACAAATTTTATGTATTAGTTATGCAGTAATTAGTCTATCAGATCTAGTTGTTCGCATCTAATAATCTGTCTTTCAAGAGTGCTGACTGATCACAAATTTTTCTGAAGTCAGTGGGAGCTCTTAGCATTCAGAGTATGTTTAACAGCGGCCAATAATAGTCTTGGTTGCTAGCATTCATTGAAAGAATGTATTACATTGACACGGGATTTTCAGTTTCCATCAAATACTGACAGAAATGACTGATGTACAGCTTCTAACAGTGCAGCACTTTCCTGCTGCTCTTCATTACTGTTGTATCAATTCTGGCTCTTCTGAGCTGGTTTTGATTTTGTAACTTGAAGCCCTAATATTTTGACTCTGGCAGGTAGTTTATGGAAGATAAATCAATGAACTATCGTTATGTTTTCTTGCTGTCTCTAGGCATTCAGCGGTGGCTAATCTCTTGTATCCCATTTTATGAAATCGAAGTTTACTGAGTCGAAGTTGGAAAAGCAACCTGTGATTTGAATGTATCTTTGTCTTGTACTTGGTTTTCTAACATTAAATGTTACTGTAGGGTTCAGGATTCTGAGATTTGTTACTAGTTGCTCCCTGAACCTCCTTAGTAAAAATCTTAATTTCACCCATGGGATTGACTTGTTACACAGTCAGCCATTCAGTTTTTTCCTTTACTTTGTCTATTTTGAAAAATAGTCCTGCCTCCCAGGAATATAAGAAGTAAATAATATTTTCTGTCATTGCATTGTATCACTGTTTCTTTCAATTAGTGTTACTAGTTATTCCAAATGGTTTAAGAATCAGTTTATGTTCTTTCCAGAATGATAGGTATTTAGCAGACGTATATAGAAATCCAGACAGTAATACAAGGTCAATCTTTGTAAGGTTATTTGAGGTAATGATATAGTGATAAGTTAATTTCACAGTGATTAAGAGACGACACAGTTGGGGCTCCCAATTAGACTTTGATCTGAGGATATTTCTCTGTACACTTGATGAGCAAGAAAGAGATGAGAATTAATGGTAAAACATGAGGTTTTGAGCAGCTGGGGTCCAGGTTCTGTATTTTATTATAAGAGTTGATGTAAAGGAAGATTTTTAGAATTAACTGGATACATATAGTCTGATTTCTCATCTTTAAATTTTATTGATTTCAAATTGACATCTAAAATGTCCTCTGCTACTGAGAGTAACTGAAAAGAACAGTTAAGTGGAATACATTCTCAAAAAAACCTCACAAACACAAAGTGATAGTAGGCCAAAGGTATGGCTTGTTTTCCCTCTCACACACACCCAAAATGGCAACACTGAATGCACAATACCTAATGCATTGCAGGTCCTGAAGTAAAAAGGAACTGTGTGTCAGCGATACTTTCTCCAGAGAGGGTATGATTCCTAACATGTCCACCACAAACTACTTCCCCCTGCCTGGGCCATAGATCTGAGTTCTGGGACTTGGCAGAATCTAGTCTGCTGAAAAGGCTAAAAAATCTGTTCTCTTTTGTACATATCCTGTTGTTTCTTTGTGTTGAGATAGTTTATAATAATAAACTAAAATAATAATAATGAATGTTAAGGAGATGTTATGTATCAGGAATTCTTCAGTGGCCTGGAAATCAAAAGAGCTGTCCAGGCAAAAATAATGCAACATAATTAGGGATGGATGTAAAGGAATAGCATAGGAATGCAAGAATAAAATCAGTGACTCTAAAGAATAAAATAAGAGTCAGTTTACAAAGCACAAGAAAAGAATCAATGAAAGGGTCCAAAAATCCACAAAGGGATAGGTCCATTACCTAGATCGGTTATGAAATAAGAAAGGAGAACAAGTAACAGATTTTCAAAGACTGATTCTTTACTTCATACTTTATAAAAGAGATATATTGTGACCTGATACTTCATAAAATTAATCTTAGCCAGGAAATAAGAATGGAACCAAAGCACAGAAAGAATAGCCTAAGGAATCTTAATATAGATGTGCTCAAGTGGCAAATCCTAATAAAATTCATCCTAGAATGACTGAGGAATTGGGCACCACTGATTTTATTTATTTATTTAATGTCCCAAAGGGAGAAAATAGCCAATGAAATGGGTTTGTGCATGTGGTTTTATGTCTCTCTATTCTTTTGTTAAGAGAATTATTGAAGCTCTCAATTCAAATTTCAAATAAAGATTCAGGAGTAAATAGCTTAGCAATTAAATTGTATCTAAAAATACACAGAACTGAGATTGTAAAACAGCCAGTATGGTTTGACATGACCTGTTTATAAGAAACCTCAGTCTGTTTCTCCTTTTAGAAAGAATGACAAGCTGAGTAAGTAAGAGGAAAACTTCAGGTACAATACGGCTTGATTTTAATAAAGTCTTTTTCCCTACATAAGCAAGCTAGGGAAATGTAATATCAATACTATCTCCATTAGATGCTGATATTATCAGTATCAAGTTGAAAAATTGCCTTTACGGAGTAATTATCTATAGTGCCCTGTCAAGATGAGAAGGCATTAATGAGTTGGGTGATCGAAGAGAACACACACTTATGAAAGTTACTCATGATACTAAGCTGAAGAGGGGTTGAAAGTTTTGGGCTTAGTTTTTTTTGTTGTTTTGTTTTGAACATAAGATCTGAATCCAAAATATTCTTGATGAATTTGGAGAGAATCTCTGAAATCAACAAGATGAAAAGCATAGCAGGCAAGTACAAAGCACCGCATTTAAGAGAAGAAACTCAAATACATGAATACAAAACAGGAAATAATTATTCAGACAGAAAAATGTCAGAAAAAGATCTGAGGATAGATATAGTAGACCTCAAGGTAAATACTAACTATGCTGCTAGAAAAAAGTAAAGTTTTTTTTGTTTTTGTTTGTTTTTTTTGTTCTGGAGGATGATTCCAGGCATGTTGTAGGAAAGAGGACATTGCCTAGTTTGGCAAATCTTCTATATGTATTTAGTTGGTTGTCTCATCACTTTTTCCTCTTGAGAAGATGCAGACAAACTGGAAATTCTTCTCCATTGTTTCTATTGTTTTCTCCTGTGGAATGAAAGCCATCTGACTGAATATGAGAAAAAAACACTGGAACAGACTACCTTGTGAAAGTGTGGAATCAGCTTCCTTGGTAGTTAAAACATCTGTCAAAATATTCTTGAGCCTGTGTTCATGCTGAGTTAGGGTTAGGTGGTCTCTTGTGGTCCATTCCGTCTCTGTATGAGTACAGTGCTCAGACTACATGTTTTGGCTGCACAGAAGAGATTATCTACAATAGTTAAATCGTGAACTCAGTGAAGTGAATAGAGGTACTTCTTGTATCCTAAATGCAATTTAGGTTACAATCCTTAGAGCAGTAAGGAACCAAGTTCATTTTTTACTCAATAGAATATATTCTAATGTAGCTTCCCAAAAAGTGTTTTGACAGATCATTCTTAAAAATATTTTTAAGCTTCTGCATATAATATATGTCTGTCTGTCTTCTAATGATTATAGTAGAAAAAGCAGGGAACACAATTGCAGTAGCACTGAGACAGTAGAAACCCCTTGATTACCTATCCCCGCTGGAATAGCCCTGTGGAAAAAATGACACCCTAGAGGTTACTTGGGCTTGTATATTTCTGCAGGCAAAGTTTACAGACCTGTAAATTTAAATGTAGAATTTTTGTGGGCAGAATGCATTGACAGATATGCCTGATGGTAATACATCTCATACTGATAGTCCCAGAACAGGTCAATAATAATGCTTATATTGATAGCAGCAATGCTGGAGATGTTACTTGGTATTATGGCTAAAATCCATGTTATCCCCTTAATCATAATTACATTAATATTGACAGGCTGTTGACAATAGTCACATTACTATTGATAGATTTCTGTCAATAACATGTTTCCAAATAAAATATATTCATTCATAATTTGTACAATGCTCGATAACAGCACTAACATATACCAGAAGAAATTCCTCTTTCCCTGGTGATATACAATAATTTTTGCTGTTGTTGTTGCACAGTGTACTGTACAAGTGGGATTATTCTCTTTTTTTCGGTTAAAAAAAAAACCCCAAAACAGACAAACTGTAGGTTATTTGAGAAAGAAATGTTCGGGTTTTTTTTTTCTGGGAGGAACTTATTAAATTTTTTTTTCTATGCAATATCTGTGACAATGTAAAATCAAATTAGAGCCTTTCAAGTAGTAGTCTTTAGTGTTTTGTCTTAAAGTGTATTTATGTAACAAGTTAATCACACATAGAGTTTATTATGTATCTTCATCTGATTTTTGACTGTTCAATTCCGATCATATAAACTAAGCTTGATGGCATCCTTAACTGAGCATTGATATTTGCGTCTTTCATTAGCGGGTCTACACTTCTGAGTTCTTTCATTTTAAATAATTTAAAATAGAACAAATAAGAGAGTAGAAACAGTAAGGGCATGGCAAATAGAATTTAATGGAGAAACATGGAGGAAAAACAACGTTCTCTTTATAGTCTGTGTAGCTCAGCAGAATATGGAATGCAAAACTAACATTTAAAAAGTACAACATTTAAAAAGTACAATGTCTTGACACTTACAAGCTGTGTTTATTATCTAGTTCTAAACCAGAATACTTCTCATTTATTCTCTACTCCAGAACCACTGCTTGTGAAAACATTACAAACTGAAAAATCTAACAAATTTCTGAAAGGATTTTGTGTAGAAGAAGTAATTTTAAATGGGAAAACTTTATATATTACCATTTATTTATTGTTTAGTATCATTTGAAAAAATGGACACCATAGATAAAGACATGACAATTCCCTACTATAACAAAATAGAGATTAGGATTTAAGCCTCTTCTCTCAAAGAAACAATTGCTGTTACCCAGATCATTAGGACATTTGCAGATAATTTTCATAGGAAAATACATATTTCAAACTTTCCCTTTTTATGTTTGTCTGGGAAGTAAGTATCTACCCTATAAGTACAGGAAAACTTTAAATCATTTTGGAAGTGAGCATAGTGTATAGCAGAACACTTCAGCCTGTATGTAATAGTACACACACTGAAGTGTGTTTACATGTTAAAATCAAAGCTATATGGGTATAATCTTTAAGTAACTTGCAGGGTCCAGTTAACAGCCATGCCCTATGGCAAATTTCAGTGTTCTTAGCAAAAAAAAAAAAAAAAAACAAAAAACCAAAAAAAACACAAAACAACCCACAAACTTCAGACCAATGCCCAGTTTTATTGCTTAAATTGAGAATGCTCTACTGAATTTTTCATCAAAAATAAACTTTTGCTTACATAGGAATATTATAAGCATAATTTAAAGTATTTTAAAGGACTACATCTTTATTAGTTGCTTATGTTTTTGTCAGATATTCTTCCTTTTCCATATAGTTTGTACAAAGGAACTTGAAAGTTGAATCAAGCTGCTAGTTGGTAATCCAGGAAGAGACATTAAATAAGTCACAGTTAAACAGTATATATGGTGTTGATTCTAGTTTTTTTAAAAAGCAGACTTGTCAGATTTTGCAACATTTTGGAGGTTAACAAACAGTGGTTGGATTTGTAGGTTCAGAAGAGGTTCCCATTTTCTCTATACAAAGTTCCAACCCACACTGACAGGTTCAGTGAAGTTATTTCCTTCAAATAAAGTTCTGTAAAGGATCATGGACATGAAAAAAATATGTATTGTCACAAATGAATCAGATTCTATGATGAGGCATGCACAGATTTTTGGGAAGGTGTGGGGAAGATCTTCATGACATCTAGTCCCTCCTCCTCTGAAAACTGGGGATAAATTCAGTGCTAGAACAGGATAGCTTAAGGCTTTGTTTGGTTAAGTTTTGAGAATCTCGGGGGATGGAGATTTCATAGTCCCTGTACACAAACTGTTCCAGTTTCCATATGCCTAATTGGAATTTCTCATGTAGCAACTTACAGCCATTTGCCTCTCTTTATTTCAGTGCATCTTACAGAATGGTTTGACTTAATCTTCTCTGTAACCTTTAGGTAGTGGAAGTTTACTATTAAATGACTTCTTAGCTGCCGTATCTTCAAGTTGAACAATCTGAGTTCCTTCAAGTTCTCCTTATATATAAGGTGTTGGGGTTCCCGGATGATATTAGTGGCTGGACTCTTTTATGTTTCTTGACATTTCTGTTGTACTATTGATAGCAAAGAGGCAAAACTGGACATAGTATCCTAGGTGTCAACTCACCAATGCCAGCTAGAGGGGAATAAGCACGTGCTTCAGTCTGCTAGGTGTGTGCATGCTATGCACTCCAGTAGGCGTTATTGCTGCAAGGATGCACTGGTGGCTTGTGTTCAGCTTGCTGCCTACCAGAATCAGCTCCTAGCATAGAGCGATCCATAGGTTTTCTTCTGTATTTCATGATCCATCATAATCCTGTGTATTTGACACATTTTCCTTGAACTTCAGAAGGTATCTGATGACCTATTCCTCACTTGCTGAGGTTTCTTTAGATAATTTGGCTATACTGGGGGGAGGGAATCTGCACAGATTTACTCTACCTTATTTGAGTAATCTATTACAGCAGTTTCTCATAACACCTGGGATAATGGAAGATAGCTGGAAAACATGGTTGAACTGATGTTAGAAAATAGTCTTAGTAGATGGATCAAGGAAGCTGTTTGATAAGATGTCCCTTTCAAACAACTTTAGGATTTCGAAAGCGGATTTTGTGTATTGGGAATTGTACAGAACACTAGTAGGAGGGTAACTGAGCAGGATGGAGTGAAATGTGTAGAAGGGACTGAGCTGTTCCTAGAAGTGAAGACGACACTTTTAGAAGTTATGACCAGAATGACAGGTTCCAGACAGTTATCAGAGGCTGTGGTTCCTAAAATGGTAGCCAGGTGAGAGGGTGAGGGGTAGGAGGGTGCATAGTCATTGGAGCTAGAGTTTTGAAGTGATGCAGCAAGATCCAGTAGGGGTTGAATTGACCCTTTGATCACAAAGAGGAGGAGGTAAGTTACTGGGATGATACTGGATAATGCTTTCCAACCACACTTCCTGTGCCTTCGTGCTTACTACAGAACAGACAGAAGTGCGAGTGAGACAGGCTTGGGTGTACTTGCATTTCTGTACCCTTGTATACTGGTTTGATGAGCCAGTGCGGGTTGATGCAATGAACCCCATGGCTATTTGCTTAGAGGAGGTGGCCTTCAGCCACTTCATACTGCCTTCAGCTTTTTTTGCTTGCTAATGAGGAATTTAAAGAAACTGAGTGGAGCTATTGTATGCTCTACCTACGTAGCAAGTCTTCGGTAATTGGGAACTGCTGATGTACAGCATACATTAAAAACAAAATCATGTTTCCTTTTAGCTTTGCATTATGTTTCGTACAGACATGACCAACTATAGGTATAGAAAACAGTAGGAATGCTACAAATAATGCTTTAGACTGGCTTTTAAATCTTTTGGTGTGCTCTGTTTCAGCAAATGGTTATTGGTTTGGAGGATTTCTTTTTTTTAGTAGCATCATCAGCAACCATTCCTATATAGGATCCTATACAGCATCTTTTATTCAAAGCAGTCTTGTGTTATAGCAGGTTTTCCTCTTATTTATAAGGATCTGAAGTACTACCTTCTGTACTTTCACCAGAATGCTGTTGACCCTTGCTTGTCTGTTATGCAGAGAATCTGGCTTAGAAAGTGAAATATGTTGCATACTACCTGAAATATACCACTCCTCCTAAATTACTTCAGGTTTTTTATGTGGGCACAAGGAACCAAAAATCAGTTACCCCACAATTTTACATTACTGAGGCATTATCCATATTTTGCTCTTGCAATTTATTGCTTTTATTTTCTTAGTCATGGAATTCCAGATACAATAACTTTTAAACCAAGCAATTTTAACAAATAATTCTATTTTTCTCTGTATACATTTGTTGAAGTTGCTAGTATACATTAATCATCTTGCCAGGAAATTTGTTATACGACAAGTAGCACAATCCCGCACCTGTCAAAAGACTCTAGAAAATATATGCAGGCTTCAGTGATGTACTATATGATAATTTATGTTTGAATGCTGAATATTTCTTTAATCTCATATAATGATTCTTCTCTAAACAAATCACTGCCTTTATTTAGCAAGCTTTATCATTCCCACCTTAATTTTCATCCATACATTTCTGTATGTAATCCTTAAATTTGTAAGTATTTCTAAGATTCTGCTATCAGCTGCAGCTACTGAAGTATTCATATGGCAATATTTTCTATCCACCCCACTGTTCTCTTCCAGATTTTAGTTAGTATGTACATTTTCCCTATTTCTCCTTAAAACACCAGAGAGTTTTACAATTCTTGTTTCTGATCTTCCATTTTAAGGTCCAATTGAATGTCACAGTTATGCTCAGCGATTTTATTTTTTTTTAATTTATACAGTGAAATGTTAAATCTGCGGATTTCTCTAAGTACGTGGAAGGTGTTAAACACTTCTCTATAACCAAATACAAATGTTACTGTTTATGAGACACAGTCCAATGTAACTCCTTTTGAGATGAAATTTTATACTGTTAATGTAAAGCTTCCTGAAAGGACTTGTAGCATATTAAAAACATATTAATATAGCATTCTGAAGAAGCTTTTTTGGTATTTCTTGTTTACTGCTGCTATATACAACTTTGTTATCGTTAATAAGAATAAAAATAGGAAATGCTCCATTATACTAAAATATTTTTGTGTTTATTCCTAGAAAGTTTTTTTGTGAAGAAATGGCCTCCAACATTGGAAATGAAAAGAGTGTGAATCCTGTGCTCAGAATAAGTCAACTTGATGCTCTTGAACTAAACAAAGCCCTGGAACAACTAGTGTGGTCCCAGTTCACCAGCTGTTTTCATGGATTTAAACCAGGGGTGTTGGCTCATTTTGAACCAGAAGTAAAAGCATTTTTATGGCTCATATTATGGAGATTCACTATCTATTCCAAGAATGCAACTGTGGGGCAGGCTATTCTGAATATTCAATACAAGAATAATTTATCTCAGACAGAGAAATACCAACCTCTGAGCAAACACCAGAAGTTATGGTATCTTATTTTCACTGTTGGTGGAAGATGGTTGGAAGAAAGATGCTACGATTTATTTAACAATCATCAACTGCAATCTTTCTGCAAAATTAAGCGTTATATTAACTTTGCAGCTGGACTTCTTAAACTTTGTGGACTTCTAAATTTTCTGATTTTTCTTCAGAAAGGAACATTTGCAACTCTAACAGAACGCATTTTAGGAATTAGGTCAGTTTTTTGCAAGCCACAAAGCGTTCGTCAGGTAGGATTTGAATACATGAACAGGGAGCTCTTATGGCATGGCTTTGCTGAATTTCTGATCTATCTGCTACCACTTATTAATGTACAGAAACTAAAACTTAAAATTTCTTCTTGGTGTTTGCCTATTGCAGGTCTTTCCAATAATGAGAACACATTAGCAGCTCACTGCAAGGAATGTTCGCTATGTGGGGAATGGCCTACTATGCCTCATACCATAGGCTGTTCACATGTTTTTTGTTACTACTGTATTAAAAGTAACTATTTATTTGATATGTATTTTACATGTCCTAAATGTGGCTCAGAGGTATGCAGTCTTCAGCCACTGAAATATAAAATTGAAATGACAGAATTGCATGCCTGATATGGGGTTGATTTGTTATTATACTGTACATGAAATATTATGTTGCAGAGATTAATGGAAAAATCCAGAAATTATTGTAAACAGACAGCTTAAAGATGGTTTTGGAGACTCTGTAACTTGTTGTAACATATGTCTTTACTGATCTTAGTTTTTTACCGAGTAGCAGTGCTGACTTGCCTCCCTGATGAAAAGAAAAGGAGTTCACCAGCTCTTCTGCTTTCTCAGAGTATTTGATCCCAGTTTGGTACCCCTATATTGTCAAGTTGTTCCTTCTTAGCTCTAGAATCTGTTGGCCTGCGGCTTCCTGACTGCATGCTATACGGTCCCCTCAAAGATAGAGAAGATGCCCAGTAAACTTTTATCTGTTTTGTGTATTTTCTCAAGCTTGTCATAAAAGCTCCTGCCATTACCGACTTAACTTGTAGGTAGGTTTAGTGGGAAAGTCATCCTTATCGTGCCTAAAGAATAATATAAAGTTTTAATATTTTAAATTTGAATCCCTAGTGTGATGTTCCACTGCTAAAATAAAAGGCGTAAGGTGAATTCTCATCTCAGGAGATTATTGATAGTTTTCATCATATTCAGCCACCATAACAGGGCATACTCTTTCTCCAACTCAGAATTGCTCTCTTACCAACAGATAGAACAGTTTTAAGTGATCTATCTGGTAGACACGTAGATACTCCATAGTTAGCATGTGCCTACAGGAGTTATAACCACCTCCTGTGCAAATAAAATGCACCTTCTAGACCTTCATGAGGTGACGGAACTAATTTTCTCACTCAGCTATATATTTGTGATCTTCAGTGACGTGTGTATGACCTCCCACTTCTTCCCTATAAAGCTGAGAGATGCAGTCCGTCATCCATTGAAATGTGGCAGCTGCCCAAGGTAACCCGTATTCTTCCGAGTCAGAGACACTGGAGAAAACTGTTTACTCACTGGATGCCGTCTTTGGGACTTGCCACTCTTTGTTTGGTGTGGTCAAGCGGGGCGCCAAACTTCACAAACAGCTCACTACTGCACAGAAAAAAGATCAAACACAGCTGTGTGCACGTAGACATATTGGAAGAAATAAGTAACTCTTCCTGGTTTTTACTATTTGCTTTGTAATGCTTTTATTATTCCCTGTTTTAACACTTCATCCATTTGTTCTCTGACCTGGTTTTATAAAATTTATTATTTTTTTCAAAATTGCAGTCCTTTTTATAACAGGAAGTCTTACCCAGAAGTGTCTCATTAACACAAAAATACATTGCATCCTTTTTTGGCTCTTAAATCAAATTCTCAAAAACTTACACAGTTAAAATGAGTAAATCACTTTATGACGGCTGTGTTCTTGATTGGCTATCATCAATAGTCAGTCCCAAAAATAGTGTGGTAACAACTGATCCAATATCTTTGATCTACTTTTATGAAATGGTTTATTACATTCTTCGGTGTCTGATTAAAACAACCCACCAGCTTATTTGTTTGAAGATCTTAGATTCTAGGTTTTGATCTTTAGAGTGACACACAACGCTTTCATCTGATGCAATTAAATATAGTTAGCGGGTTCGTAAGTATCTGTGGGCAGCCCAAAACTTCATTAAGTCTGCTACTGTTCTGTGAGTCAACAGAGACTTCAGAGCAACTGCTTCCAGATACTGTGCAGCAAAATATTATTTGCCATCAAATGTGTATATCAACAGCCTGCCAAATTTCTGTTATTCACTGTTGCCATTTGAACCAGCAGGTACAAATCTGTCTTTATTAGAAGTATCAGAACTTGTAAGTCTGTTGGAGAATATCCTGGAGTTGCTTGCTGGTCCTGAAGTGATTCTGTATGAATTGTCCCTGCACATCACTTAATAGCTCTTCCCAAAGAAATGTGTCAGCAACCCTGACTTTGAGGTGAGGATCATCAGCATTCCTGCTATCTTTCTCTTTAACTATCCTTATTAATTAAGAGTTGTACACATCCAAAATTCAGTGTTTGTAGTTTATAACCATAGCAGACCTTTGTTTCCTATGGACTCTATTCCTTCTGAAGTCACAGTGCAGTATTCCATCAAAAGGGGATGGGTTTTCTATATTGGACTCTGGTAGGTGTCATGTTCTTCTTATGCAGGAGTTAACTTCTTTCCTTTTTACAAATGTATCTTTTCCCTGAATGCTTAAATAATGTTATCTTCCTTTTTCATTCCGTCTCACTCTGTCCTGCTGCTTGATTTACCTAAGCTCAATGAATTTTCTGAGGTTTGTTTTTGTCTCTTGCAGATTCATGTAGGTGAAATCCTAGTAAAATATATACTCTGTTTTTCACCCCTGTTACAGTATCAGTACAAAACCTGTTTCCACAGGTTTCATACCTCTGTTGCACAGCTGTTTTCTGCTGGCTGTGCTATATTGCAGTTGGCTTCCCTGGTTATTTTCTGGAGTTGAACCTTTGATACTTAACTTAGGATGGCTTGTCATACCAAAGCATTGACCTACTACTGTAGTACCTCATTATCAGCATGTTAGTTTTGTAGCCTGTAGCACTGACCAAGTTTGTAAAATCTGTGTCTTACGGCATGAATAAACAGTTTGCATTACCCTAAGATCCTAGATCCAAAGGTGTGGCTTTAATTCTTTTATTTTTCCATGCAAGTAAGCGGGTACTATGCATCTCAGAAATAAAAAGTTTAGGAAAAGTGTGGTTCCTTTTTTGAGATACTGAATTATTATTATTTTTTTATCTACCATGTGAATGAAACCTTTGCTTGGCTGTAGTCAAAACGCAGATTGACGAGACCAAGATTTCAACTTGTGTATTGAAAAATTACTTGCTACCAGGTTAGCTTTTCTATGACTCCAAAGTCGGTACTCAGCAGCGTCCTTATGGCACTGTAAAATTAAAACCATACCTTTTTTTATGTTGTAATTCTGTTTTGTTGTTGTGTTATATAAACTGCAGAAAAGTCTGCCTTGAAGATATCACAGAGAAAAACTAGATAATTTTTAGACTAATCAAAGGAGAATTAATTTTACATATTAATTGCATTGATAATTTGTCCTCATAAGCATTATGTTTTCAGGTTAAAGCTCTACTGTAGCAAAGGACTAAGATACATCTGGTGGTGCTTCCTGCAGTAGAGGGAATAAAGTTTATTTTGGAATGTTAATCTCTTCAGTCATTTTCTCTAAACAAAAGGGTTTTAGTGTTCAGCTACCGTGAGAATGTACTTCTGAGCAGTCATATGTGCAGCAGTGAAAAGGATAAATGCCTAGAATTTAAGAAAGCTAAAGGACCAGATCTCTTATTCAGTCTTGGATAGGAGTTGCAGCTCTGTATTAACGGTTTTATTGTGGTCTGTTGTGTGTCTTTGTGTGCTACATGAATGTTTTTGTTGTATCAGAAATCAAAAAATGAAGTCATAACTGAAACAGACTGATTACAAAAAGTTTTAAAATGTTTATTAATATACCTTCATTTGAATGAGCGTTACAAGTTGTCACAAGGTGTGATTTTTGGAGGCATTTAGAGGAAAGGAGTCAGAGAATGCTGATTCCTTGCTTCCACAAGCCACCACCACTCCATCTACTCTATATGCTTTAACAGAGGTCTCATTTAAGTAGTGTTATGGAAGACTCAGAGACAGAAGTTTCAGTATTCTGTAAAAAAAATGACAGGGATAGTACCTGATTTCTGCATTATCTGGAATATCTCTTTGTTTTCCCATAAGTGTGAGCTGTTACGTGCAAGGATGATCTGGACAAAGTGGTGAAAAAAAAATGTTCAGAAAGATGAAAGAAATACGTTTCATTGGTTTGGATTGTATTTAGGAATGTCCTTATTTGAGGCTATTACTACAATTGTTATTTGGGACATATGGTTCTTAGAGAAAACCAGTTGACAAATAAAACATGCTTCTTAACAGGAGGTTCTGAAGTTTGCTGGACTTTTGTTTTTTTTTTTTCCCTTAATAGTTTCCACTGTTCCAGGGGAGTCCACTTCGAAGGCAGCACCTGACACAAGCCTGGCAAGGTGATCAAACAGATGGTATTCAAGCAAAAGACGTTTGTGGGGGGTCCTTCTCAGTCTGGGACACTGGGGCCAGATGACTACACAAGCATGCACAGAGATACTTGCAGGGCACCTGCTAAGGCCAAGCAGTGATCTTTTCCATTCTCTGGAGCACACCTGGGGTTTTGTACCTCTGCTTAAACTGTCTGTTCACTGCACGCAGAATGCAGACCCATTTCAGACGGGGTGTGGGCAAACTTGTTGTGCAACAGCAAGTATAGGTAGTTCTAGATCTTGCAGGCAGTTTTTAGTACAAAATCCCTAGTTGCATACTTCTCTGATTCAGAGTCCGCTTAGAGAACAGATTGGTGCAAAGTATGGTAAAGTTGGGCAGTGTGCTACCATCCACCTCAAAGGATTTGGTCTACTTTCAGGGAGTGTTTCAAGGATATTTCAGGGAACAAAAGGTTGCCAGTCAAGTAGCCGCTCTGCATTGTGCTGTGTTGGAAGAGCTGTAATAGAGAACTAATCATAGCATGTTGGAGCAGCCCAGGAGAGGGGGCGAGGCTGACTCTTTTCTGCCATTTTCAATATTGATTACAACACTTTGTCTAACTCTGACTGCAGAACTGCCAAGTTTGTTTAAACTGACCAATGTGTCCTGTCATGTCCCCTAGATTTCAGGCGCTCGGCAATAGCTAGTGTGCCATCTTGTTTAGAGATCTTGCCTAATTAGTCTTTCAGGACACAGTCTGCCACGGAGATAGCCCAACCTAGCATCTCTGAATTGTTTGCACATTTGGGAAGGATATCTCTGGTGCAATAACTGTGTAAAGGATCTTCCTCAGAGATACATTGTATTAATGGAAAGAAAAGACAGCTTATAGGTTCAGTAGAAGGCTTAGGTAAATATACCTGATTCCCTAACAAGATTGCTACCCTGCCCTCGGTAGTTAGTTCTCATGTTGTTTGGGGCCCAAAGACAGGATGCAGAAAGGAACAGGTGTCCCTGCCAAGAGGCAGGGCAGTCACTGGGGCTGGGCAGCTGGGAGAGTGCCTGTTGCAACAGGCAAAGACAGCAAGTAGCGTTTGTGGCAGTACTGACTCTTGCATTAGAATGTGTATTAGTGCTAAAGGCTTGCAAAACCAATTTGAAACTTGCTCTGCCTTAAATCAGGTCTACTGCCTGTTACATGGTTACTCTGAAAGAATCCTCTCCTATTGCACCCAGTTTTGGAAGATCTTTAGTCATGTTTGTGTATGGTGCGTTAATGTACAGCAATGGCCTTGGCATTCTAGATATTGATACCAGTTCCTCACTGGTGATCTCTATCTTACTTTAAGATGCATTAAACCACAACAGGAGCTGAACGTGTGACTGAACATACTATGTGAGACAGAATTATCTGGGTAGAGGTGCATTGCCCATGACAAGGCATAAGAAGCAGTGTTCGCGATCCAGAGGCTGATTAAACTTCCCTGAAAATACTTCAGCACTGATGAAAAGAAGGTTTCAATCTGTTTGTACTTAAGTAGTTAAGTTTCTCATATGAGCAGCTACCATAGCCAGTTATAATATCCACAAAACAGTCTCTGTAATTAGCAAAAGACTGTATGATGTGAGTGCAATATTTATTGATCACTGCTAACTCCAGCCTCCTTTGATGTAGGCTTCTACCAAAGATTGTGGATCCCATGGATTGCCCCACATAATAAAGTCACATTGTTCAAAGCATGGTTCAAAGATAGATTCAGAGAGCAAATAATTGCTGTCACTTCATGGTAGTTTTCACAACAGGCTCTAACGTCTCTCTGACTGCTGCACTGTCAGTAATAACAACCCATCCCTGATTTCTTCCATATTAACCCCAAAGATCATAACAGGGCCAGACTAGAGGCAGAGAGTGGTGTTGGACACAGGAATCAGAGCTCTAGGGGACCATGGCTTCAGGGTAAGCAGCATGAGGATTCTGAAGAGGGCCTTCTCCGTGCAAAAGCTTTGCACTCCATATACAGTGGACAAAATGGTCCCATGTGGTGAGTAGTATGTCTTCTGCAAAAGCAATGCTTAAATGGCCAGAGCATGCTGCAAATGCAAGCATGAGATGGGCAATTACCCAAGTGGCACAGCTTCTATTATGTGCATTATGGAGAACAGGATAGCAAGTCATGCTTGACCAGCTGTCCCCAGGATTAGCAAACTTGGCCATTGCAGAAGGTTTAGGTGGACCTGCAGCATGCCTTCTCAGTTCCATCCTCTTCACAATCCCTGTGACTGATAGCAGCAACAGCAGGCACCATGTAACAGTCTGAAAGGTGGTAGATGTGCGGTAAGGCACAAGGGAATGCAGGTTACTCATTGCACCATTGCTTCTTCATGAAAATATGCTTCTAAATTGATCCAAGAAGGACGGGTACGTTAGCAGTAATTACAGAACCCATATAGGTGTCAGGACAAGGAGGTAGGAAGTATGAAGAAAATAGCACTTGAAGTTTTTCACATACACAGCAGAGCAACTTTTGTTAAAGAAATGCATTAGTCATTAAAAAAAATATATATATGTATATTTCCAATCAACTACAGGTATTCCCGGAAATATTTGGCAGGATCCAAAAAGAAATCACATTCAAGCAGTGACATCTTTTACTGAAATATCTCAAGAAACTGAACGAAATTAAAAGACTGTAGCAATCAAACTCGGCTCTTGTTCCCATGCCCCGTTGTGAGAATAAACCAATTGTTTCAGTTAAATTCTCAGAACTAGCTCCACTAATTAATTTGCAGACATACTACTGTCTTAAGACACATTTGATTGTGAAAAGTTATTTTTCACAGCCAAATGGTCAGTTCTTAGAGCCGAGCTATCAGTTTAACTCTTGCTTAAAAGAGATTGTTAGTGAAGGGGCATGCCAGGAAGAGCAGGGACTTGATTTTCTATGATTACAGGCAGACATTTCTTGCCTTTTGAGGAATTGCTTGCTCGCGAGCATGATTTTCTTCTCTACTGTGTTTCAGATCTACTTTTTGAAGCAGAATACATGTTTTTTGATAAAAGTATTCTTTTTACTTTAAGATCTGTTAACAAAGCTAACAGTGTTAATATTGTCCCTGATATTTTTTTCTCTTGTAAGACCTTAGAGGATAGATGGAAATTTTAATTCTATTCTAGAAGTAAGAGCCCTTTTTTGGCATTTTGTAAGCAGATGATATTCTGCTAGTGACTGTCTTTTCAGTAATGCGTTGGTCTAAATTCTGAATTCTATTATTTTACATCTACAGCAACTGAAAGTATATTTTTTATAAACAGCAAACTTCACCTCATAAAAATTCATTACATAAGGGCATAAACAAGTACTTTTCCTTCCAGTCATTGGCAGTAAGTGATTCATCAGTTTTCTGCAGAAAACCAATTTCGTTGCAGATGTTCTGTAATTTCCAGACTCCCTGAATTGTAGAATCATATCATCCAATCCCAGCACAAGGAATGTAGGATTTTTAAAAAAAAAAGGGGGGAAAAAGGCTGTGCTTAGTCTTTTTAATAGGATTGAATATCATTTGCTGTCTCATCAGTTTTGTGAAATAACCATAAAGTAATCAGCTTGCCATTCTTTCCTTTCCTGTACAGGCTATCAACTTACCCACAATGCTGATTCCATAGCAAGTGCATAAGTGAATAACTTGCAGGAGAGAAAAATCTTCCTTTGAGGTTAAACAAAATGTAACTGGTTTACATAGTTGCCTCTTTTTCTGTCCTTCATTCTTTCTTTTCTCCTTTCTTTCTTCTCTTCTTTTCTCCTTCCCTTCTTCATTCCTTCCTTCCTTCCCTTCTTCATTCCTTCCTTCCTTCCCTTCTTTAATAATGCTTCAAAATATAGAAATTCCCCATAGTTATAAGCCACTAATTTTCGTTGCCTCACAGGCTTGCCTTTTTTCATTTTCTGTTTTTCTTTTAAGTCTCAAATTAGGGTTTACTTTTACAAGAATCAGTAACTAACTATTAATTCAATTCTGTTTTATCCCAATGAGCCAGAAACAAAATACGGGCCTAAAAACTACTTTTTTTGCAAGTGTATGCAATTTTGTTTAATTCTAGTCTGTACAGCATATAGAATCTACCCTACTATATTTCCACTGCATTAAGTTACATAGATACCAAATTCAATTCTGATAGCTGAAGGAGGGAAAGGAAAGAAAGGAAAGAATATATTCAGGTAAAAAATGAAAAGGGACGGAGAAAGTTTGAAGCAGAGAAACAGGAACAGTAGCTGGCAAGCGGCAGGAACCAGAAAGAAGCATTATTTCCTAGTAGGGAGAATAAATTTCATCAATAACTCCAAGGAGGGGTTGAATTTAGCCCTTAGAGAAGAAGCTGATGGTAGCAAAATACACAGATTGTCAGCAAGTAAATGTTGGCTTATACTGCTTTAAGTCTTGCTGTAAGTCTTGTATTTCCCATTTTTTCCTCCATTGCTACTATTCTTAACGTAGCATGATGAGAGAACATTTCTCCAAACCTCTTTGAATCACTGAATTAGTAACAGAGCAAGATCTAATCTTGCATCTGTATCCACAAAAATAGTATAGAATTTGATGCTGAAAAAAAAATGGGGAAAATCCTAAAGTAGAAACCTTTGTTCAAAGACAGAAAACAGCAAAATCCAGATCCAACTGAGTTTTGTTGACCTGATCAGATTCAGGATTTCACCAGATTTAACAGCTACATTGTCTATACTAGAAAGTCAGGACCTGGGTTTTTTGTTACTATGGTCAGTCTACATGGCACAGTCCCCATCCATGTTAGTAAAGTCACTATCCATCAGAACAAGACGACTTTGAATGCTTGGGCTCAGCTGAGTGTATTTATATGTATGTCTAGAGACAACCCCAGAGACTTAATTTCTTAGTAATTTCAAATATGTTTCACATGGTAAGCACTTCCCATGTATTGCAACTGTGCTCACAGACTGTGCAGTGTAACTGATCTCAGTGGTAAAAACAGCCAGAGGATACATGCTGTCTTCTTATACTAACCTCCACAGAAAATGGTCATCAGTAGAAGCCATAGAGTCAACTTTGACATCACTGATTCTGCAGAAGGACCTGTGAGTGCCCCCAGAGTGCTCTCTGCTTCTTCATTGCTTCTCCAGTTCACTTCTTTCCAGGGTAGAATCCCTGAGTGGATTCTGTCATGTGACTGCTAGAATAAGCAGAAGAGCTCAAACGGCTGGTCTGCATGTTCCCAAGATAAAATCAATACGATCTGCAAAGAGCAGTGCTTCAGAAGACATCTACCCATGCCCATTCAAGTTCTTGCTGTGCAAGGACATTGGGGCAAAGCCCAGACTGGGTTTAAGCATGACTACCTCCTAAGCTCTTTCTTTCCAACCTTGTTTCTGGCTCCAAACCACACAGGACCAGGACATTGACTGTGTATCAACAAGAAAAGCTGAATATGGTATACCTCCTAGAGGACAGTGCACTCTAGCTACCTGTATTTGTCATTTTCAGGTTATAAAAACAAAAACTTGAGTCCATATTAAAGACCTGAGCATATCCAGTCTCTTACTCCTTCAGAGTGCCGTGGATTTTATCCCATGTGTCTGTATTTAGCTGTGTTGCAAACAATATGGATGACTAACAAATCTAAGGTCAAGAACAGGCTCAGATACCTGAATTGATAGCTTCAATATACATAGAAAGGATGAACACTGATGTTATTAGTCCTCCTTTCCTTGTGTATCCATGAAGATGGAGCCAACCAATACAAAGAGATCTGTTCAGTCCTAAATTTAAGTGTGGTGAATGTGAAGAATGAGAAATTGCACCCTAATAGTAATTAAGAATGGATTTCTTCATATATAAGTATATACAGACATAAATTTATATATATAAACATATATGGTGGTTTATTAACTATTATTTTAAGACCTACTGTTGTAGCATTATAAACATTCTCCTGAAAGCAGTACAGCTATTCTCCAGCTCGCCAGAAGTTGTAAGATCAGGCACCTAAGGAGAAGAGTTTACACAGTTTTGTAAGAATGAGCTGTGACATAAAAATATGGTCCAGGAGAAAAAAGCTATAGGCATATGAACAGAAATAAAGAGGAAGTAATTTCAGAGAAAAGCTTAAGGAAGACTTGAAAAAGGAGAAGGTACTTGGCAACTGGGGACAAGAAAATTAACCTCATGCAGCCTGGTAGAGTTGAGGGGGGTGGCATGTAAAATGAAGTTGATTCTTACTGAGATATTGAAAAAATCCTACTGAATTAAAGTTTTTCCTTTAAGATGCCTTGCTGGAGCTTTCTGTCTGAAAAACAATCAACCTGCCAACTGCAGGCTCCAAGTGAGTATGTGGGAAAAGATTTTTCTTTCTGTGATATAGGTTACACTGACATGTAGAATGGAAGCTTAATACTGTACTTTATCATTAGTCCAATGAAATTACAGATATCAACTCCTTTAATAAATTAAAGTTATACCACATGGAGAAAAGGATTAAACCACGTACAGAATTAAGGCTATCTTAATTCTTTTCTGGTCTTAGACCCATTGAAATGAAAAAGACCAGTTTGAGAAAGTTGCTAGGAGACCATAATCACAAATGTCAGAATAATACATTTTTATTTAAAAAAGGAAATGTTGATTAATGAACATACTTAACGGATAATGAGTAAAGGTATTGAAAGCATCTATGTTCTATCAAATTTCAGGTGAAACATTTAATTTATATGTTGAAAAGCCAATGAGAATTGAAAGTCTTCAAAGTAAAGCCAACCAACACATGCAGTTAGAACTGAAGGACACAACGGTTTCATAAGTACTTGATTAGAAACACCCCGGATACTCAGAAGCAAGAGAAAATGTTTCCAGCGTGCAAGTCCAATAAGACTGAAAACAAAGAACAAAAAAGAAGTGATTTAGCTATTGGAGTCTCATGTAGGCATGTTGTTGAGACTAAGGTAAGATGAGCCAATTACTTTGGAAGCAATGAACTGATTTAAAGGTGAGATACTGGGGAAGAAGCTGTGTATATAGCACATTAAAATTAGAGAAAGCTAAGCAATAAATCAAATTTATGGTAAAGAAACTTCAGCCTAACTAAAAAGTTAACTTATTAAACCCTGAACAGAAGGGTCCTAAGATTTATTAAACCAAATCCTTCAACAGGGTGTACTGCGGTAACCACGTTGATTTGTGTCATGACAATTTAAACAGGTATTACGCCCTGAAAACACTAGCATGATATTTTGCATGCAAGATTTATGTTCCTTATGTTCAGGGAAGCAGGAGTCCAGGAATGTTATGTAGCTAGGAATCTGAAACTACAAGACATTGACTCTCCTTTCTCACATTTAGATGTAAGTGGTGGTGTATAATACACAGCTCACTGTGATGACCACCTTGGCTTCATCTACATATCATAATTGTATTATTACTGATTCATGTCAGTGTCTTAACAAGGAAACAAGTCAACAAGGTTGTCCATCCAAACCAAGTGGCCTGGTTTCAGCTGGGGTAGAGTTGATTTTCTTCCTGGCAGCTGGTACAGTGCTGTGTTTTGATTTAGTATGAGAACAATGTTGATAACACACTGACATTTTAGTTGTTGCTAAGCAGTGTTTACACTGAATCAAGGACTTTTGAGCTTCCCATGCTCTGCCAGCGAGGAGGTGCACAAGAAGCTGGGAGCTTCCAGGACAGCTGACCCAACTGGCTAAAGGGACATTCCATACCACATGATGTCATGCTTAGTATATAAACGGGGGAGTTGGTCAGGGGGCAGCAATCACTGCTCGGAGACTGGCTGGGTACTGGTCAGTGGGTGGTGAGTGGTTACATCACTTGCTTTTCCTGAGTTTTATTTCTCTCTCTTTTTGTTATTTCCTTATCATCATCATGATCATCATCATTGTTATTACATTTCAATTAGTAAACTGTTCTTATCTCAACCCATAAGTGTTTTTACTTTTACTCTTCCAATTCTCTTCCCCATCCCATTGCAGGGGGGTGACCAAGTGTCTGTGTGGTGTTTAGTTGCTGGTTGGAGTTAAACCATGGCGTCAGGTAAAATAATTTTAATGCTATGAACAAATTGCTTCCTATATGCTAATAGACTCCTGCAGAAGACAGGAAATGAGATAGTGGTCCAGCGTCTGGCTGCTGATTACTCCTCCTACTAGTAACAACAAAAGCTTATTGTAGATACAAGTTTGCTAAGTCTTCTAGGGAAAAAACATCTGTTCTAACAGAACAGGAATCAGAAAAGGCTCTTGAAATAATGGTTGTTTGAAATAAACTGATTCCATTTTTAATGTGGAATCATCATAAAAGCATAATATATTTCTGTGGTGGTTTTACTCGATAAATAATAAATCCAGACATTTCTTTTTACCAAACCATCACTTAGCTAATTCTAATTTAAGTGTTTCTAATAAATTATTATATGCATAGGTTTTTTTCTATGTACAGCACATATTATTTCTAATAAGAAAGTGCAGTTGCATGCAATGAGAGAACAGTCATGCCTAAAGCAATCACAATTCAGGAAAAATACATTGTTGGTGATGTTAGCTGAAATGACAGCTACTTACACAGAGAAAGCATAACCTGAAGTAGTCGTCGCTTAAAAGCAAAATAGATTAATGTTATTTTAATAGTTGGCTCAAATTTGAAACATCTTATAAGAAGCACAGTGTACAACCGATAGTCTTCCATTATCCAGTAAAATAATGACATTTGGAAAAAAAAGAGTTTTGGTAACTTGTCATTGAGAACAGCAAGCGTGCCTTCTGTGTAAGAAAAAGACAGAGAGCACTAATTTGGAAATGGTTTGTACTTCCAAAGTTTATAGTAACAGTTCCAACAGCCTTTTTACTTTTGATCTGAAGAAAGCTTTCCTGGCAAATTGGAAAGGATTGGCACTGCAAATTCCTCTCTTGAGTGGTGCCTTTGTCGCCTACCAAAAAGAAAAGTGAATAAGAAAACATTACTGTTTATTATTTCTTGACAAAAATTACAGTCTGACAAAATATATTTGTTTGAACTTTGATAGTATCTTTATTTAGTCATTTTATATGGTGTGATATTATTCTGCAATTGCTTATTTCGTTTATATTCTAATTTAATTTAACACCAGGGCTTGAATCCTTGTATTAGTTAATGAATCCAAACTCACCAGAAATACAACAGAAGTCATCAGCCAATCATTAGCAAAATTAATTAATTTCTATTGTATGAAGAAAAAACAAGGCAATGCTCTGTATAAATTAGTGCACATTTTTTTTCCTGCACCTTAGGTGGGTTATTTCCTGAAATATGTAGCAGAGTTTACTCTTCTTAGGAATCTTGGGGAAGCTGTTACCAGCTGAGTTTCATACCTATTATATGGGGGGAAAAAAGCATATATGTAAAAATTAGTAGTTTCCTAGGAACATTTGAGGGAGAACTTTTTTAAACTTCGTACACACAAATATGACTAAATAGTAAATAAGATAAATGTGATTAGTTCTTAAACAGAAACGATCAGGCTGTAAGAACATATTCAAGAATGTATTTCAGCACCTAAGTCCAAGAGATTGATCCACTACCCCCACAAAAGATTTAGGCACCTTGCTTTCTGTCAGTAGCTTCGTTGCTACAGCAAATTTCTTAGACATATATTACTCCGGTACTATGCATGCCCCAACATACAGCTCTTTTGGGAGAGCAGATCATGCCAATGCCCACATTGTGCCTAAAACAATTTGGGATTTATAAAGCAGCTATCCTTCTACCTGTGTCTCCTGCAAGACCTGTTTCAGCAGTCATGCACCAGGATCTCCAAACGTGCCTTGACAACCGTAAGTCATACATATAACATAGAAAGAAGTAGCAAGAGGTGCATCTGCCTGTATCCATATTTTTTAATATAACAATGGGTAGAAGTGAGAGATATGATTTTTGTGATTTCTAACTCCTGGAAGTTCAACTTATACGTGCCTGTGAGGAGCTAACACCAGCTCTAGATTAGGCTGCAGGGGAAGCAGCAGTCAAATATGTAAGCATTTATGGCATCTAGATGTGTCTTTTTAATTATCTATTTATTTTCTATGTTAGGTTCATCACTGTTCTTTCCACTGAGAGCAAGTTATCCCTCATTTTCAACTGAAAAGTTGATAAAGTACTATATTGGCAGAAATACTTTGTCAATTAATATCTCTTCTTACCTCTGTTGTTCACCAGTTCTGTCTCTCTTCTTGGAGTTCACCACTTGGGAGATACTAAAGATCAGCTTCCATAGATGTCAATGGCAACTGAGTCTTTCAACAATAAGAGCTGATGGCATTCAATGCATCACTGAATGTAGCAGGTTCTGCATTTGTCTTTTTTTCTTCTTCATCTTTACTATGGACCTAAATTAGGTTCACTTGCATTGTTTCCCAATGATTGTTTTCCTGTGAGAGGTTCACCACAGACAGTAAAATTTTATTTTACTGTGTGCTAATAAAAATCAGAAATTCTTGTGTCCTTATGTTCAATTCTGAGAAGTGACAGAAGACAAAATACTTCATACTATCTTTTTTAGTAACAGCAGAAATACTTCCATTTTAACTTATAATACAACACTTTACTCACTTTCTGGGCCTGAGTCCAGAAAACCCTTTGAGAATGTAGACCTTAATATAATGTCTAAGAAAACAGTCGTCTACTATTCTTGAAAAACAAAATCTTCTATCTTACATAATACCTGTTTTAACAACTTAAAAACATCATTTTTCTTACTTAATTGCCTCATAGATTAGAACTGCAGTACAATCACATACCAAAAATAGGTTTTACATGAAGGGTTTAGAATAGTTTTCATATTGAAGTCTTCTGTACATATGTACCGAACATACAGTATATAGACTGTTAGATGAGTTATGGCGTACCCATACACACAGAGTAACTTTGGCTTTAAAGTTCAACAGCTGACGACAAAGATTTCCTGTTGTGCAGTTCCTCCTCCACATAGTGATTTTGCTTTGAGCCTTTATTTCCACTTGCATCAACATATCCACAAATGCATTCAGATTCCATCTGAACAGCATTGAGGGTTGTATTTTCTTCATTTCAGCTGAACAGTGAGGCAGTATAATCAAAGTAAATGTGGCTTTATCTCCTATTTCCCTCCCACCTTCAAAGCTGTTGACAGTGTTCAACTGTTGTCTTAAACAACAGTTCATTTCACCCTCCAAACACTACATTAATTTAATGCATAAAACTAAGATGTATAAGCTGATGCCTGTGAGACATGGAAGGACGGGCAGAGGGAGTAGCTGCACGGGCTTACCCTGTCTGTGTACAGTGCCATCAATACAGTTTTACACAGACTGTCACAAGAAGAGTGGAGTTAACCAGTACACAGACGCATTCCAAGTCCTGTCTGGATGTTTAATTTTGGTACTGCCATTTGTAAATGTATACATATCCGTAGGTGCAGAAGAGAGAAAGAAGAGGAAGGAGTCTAACAAGGACTGCCAATTCAGACCACAATATATTCTTAGTGACAAACTTCCTTTGCAGTTTCCCTGCGATAGGACTGATTTCAGCTGGTGGGCTAGAAGTGAAAGAGCAATTTCAAAGTAGATGTAGTATCCCCTCTATTAATCAATTATGGGGTTTTTTTACAAAACTTACAAATATGCACATTTATCCACATTTTTTTCTTGTTCTTGCCATCTGTACTACCAGAACAGCAAAAACCATATTCACCCAATATCTCATCTAAATTGTTTCCAATGACAACTGCAATAATTGTGCTTTTTTTTTCCCCTCTGGTGTCCCAAATCCTTTACACAGGCTGGTAATTCAACAAAGTTGAGCAGGACTGGAGAACAGAGAGACTAGCTTATTCAATCTCCATTTTTATTCAGTTGGCAATACTCCTGATAAGAAGAATTTTAAAATTCCTCTTTCAGGAGAAGTTTTGTCCATGTTGCTGTTTTCCCTGTACAAGGGTCAAATGCAGGTATTAGATAAGCTTTTAGATGTTGCACAGAAGTTCTGTAAGGATCTGCTTTTGAAGCCTTACATTCAACTATTTTTCTTGTTCTTACTATCATCAGCTACTATGTTACAAACATTTAATTATGGCCAAGGTCATGTGTAACACGTATTAGGATATTTTCTATCTTCAAGACTATTTTTTACTCTTTTCTTTCATAAGGAACTGAACCAATGAAATAGTACTGAATAAAGTAGACTTCAGAATTTAAGAAAAGGGAAATAAATTTTCATTCTCTTGGGTTTTTGCTTCCTTCTACTCTAAAAATGCAATGGAGATGCATGCCCAGGATCTTTCCAACTCTTTCATTCTACAAAAGAGAAAATCGTGTATAGAGCATTTTCCAGGCTTTCCTAAAAAATTGGATCTATCATAGTAAACATGGTCTAGATGTCAAGGTAAAGTGTATTTTGAAAATTTCCCTGATGCCCCCATCATCCACACCAGTGTCCTTCTTACCCTCCCACTTTGGTTTTCTTCTGTTGGAAACCAAAGAGTGGTAAGATGGAGTGGAGTGCTCGGGTTATATTCCAACACCAAATTAAAGCACGGTTTGAGCTTTCAAAGGGATTTGGAAAGTACCCTTGAATCTCACAACATAGTCATAAGCTATAGTTACAAGCCTGTCTTAGTGCCTCAGCTGTACTGAGTGGATTGTCTGATACTATCAGGTACTTTTCAGCACTAGAAGAGGAAAAATGCCTCCATTCTTCCCTCCTCTGCCTGAAACTCAGCATCTAAGCCCAAAACAACAGGATTGGCTTATTTACAAATCCCAGATAAATTCTTCAAGAATTTATAAGCGGCATTGTCTCATGTTCTACCAATGTTTAAGAAAGAAAACCGATGAAACCTTAACATTCTTTGCATTTCTAAATGCAACTGCAAAGCAGTAGAGAAGAGGGAGGAACTGTAAGGCTCAGTTTGTGTCCATCAGTATCACAAATAAATGCTTTACACTAAAAAATTACGGAAGGACTCGAGTGACCATATCCACCTTTTAAAAGAAAGTTTATATCCCATAATTTGTTATATATAACATGTCTAACCAACAAAGCAATTGAAAGAGTAGTCCTGCTTGTTCTGTTTGTGCTTTTTTCAAGCCCAGCTAAATCCTCAAAAATGTGTTATAGATTTTTAGGTTGCACAGCTAAAAGAGTTTCTAAAACTGAAATATTTTTAAAAGGTGTCAAACATCAGAATTCTGAAAAGTCCTTCATAGCGGGGGATGCAAAGCAAGACACATGGATCCTATGGTCACTTTTGAAAATCTTGGCAATCTAATTTTAAAATTTTAATCTAATTTCCTGTGCTTATTTATAGAACAGTGCAAGCTAAGCCCTTTGTTGAACTGCAGCCATCCTGTGAGTTTATGTTATCAGTTATAAAAACGTATGCTGCCCCAATTTCACAAGTCCTTAATTACTCATCTCCTCCCACAGAAACCATTAGCAAGTGATACATGATATGTATTTCTTAAAATATAACATGGAATGCAAAGCAAAGTGTCAGGCTGTTCAGAAGCTATGCATATTTTGGTGACTCAGAACAATGCACAGCAGTATAAGGAGATTAATAAAATTAAGAGTGCATATTCATTCGCAGTTCCAATTGGTCTTATTTAAATGCTGGGCCGTCCTAAGGTTAAAAATAAGCCCTTCTAGTTTTAAGCTTTTAAATTGTAGCTTTAATCCTTTGTCTCATTTAAATTCCATAGACTGTACTCAAAGCAGATGGGTAATAAATATTCATGAATTAGTTAGTTAGTTAGTTAGTTAGTTAGTTAGTTAAATGCTACCCATTGCAAAGCAAAGAGGTCAGCAATATGCAATTTCATAATTTTCCACTCATTATTGAAATATCTTTTCCACATGACCACAAATTGTTTTTTAATTTTTGTTTTAATATTTGAACTCAATATTACCTCACAAAAAAGTATTCTGGTAGCAAGTATTTTTAAGGAGTCCATCAGACTGTGAATCATATTGCGTTTGGTGCAGAAAAACAAACTTGTGGCATGTATTTAAGGAAGAGAGAAATGTGATCTGGATAATTACAGGCATAATAATCTTACCTCGTGAAGATTTTGGAACAAATCTGTATCGAAGTATAATTAACTACATATATCACAAGTGAAATAATATTCTAGGTATGTTCAGCAAACACAGATCATGCCAGGGTAATGCTGTACTTTTCTTGACTAAAGTAATAGGTCTTCTAGGCAAAGAAAATGTAGTAGCTAAAATATATCTGAACATCAGATATACTACAAAGTAATTCTCAATGGAAATTATTTATTAAGTTAATGAAGATAGAATCATAGAATCGTTAAGGTTGGAGAAGACCTCTAGGATCATCAAGTCCAACCATCAACGCAACACTGCCATGACTCCTAAAAGATAGATGAGCACAAGAATTTTAATATGGATAGGAAAAGAGTGCAGGTGTTACTCTTAGGGGAAACTGTTAGTATTCAAAGTAAAACAGCTTACATCGATACTAAAATGGGATTAGCACAGAAGAGGTCCAGTCTATCAGACAGAGAAAAATGGAGAACTGAACATTGGAGTAAAAAGGATGGGATGACATACAACAGTAGGAAGTGTGAAGTTTAGGACTAACAGCAAGACTTCAGTGCTTACAGAGTGGAAATAATAGAAAAAGAAGGTAACGCTTGGTGCTATTAACCAGTCACATAAAATGTTTGAACCACCAATGCAAAGAGGCTACTAAAATGACAAATAGGATCTGAGGCTGTGGCAAGTAAGGTATTTGCAATAGAGACAGGGAAGCAGTAATATTATTGTAGAAGACATTGATGAGATCTCACCTGAAGTGCTATTTAAAGTTCTGCCATCTGTTTACCAGGAAGATGTATAGAAATGAAAAGAAGCATAAAGAAGTGGAATTAAAATACCTGCCTACAGAAGGCAGAGAGTATGTTCAGCTGCACCTATTATAGGCAGAATAACTAACCTTCCTTAGCCCATGTGCTAAGCTTATAGTCGTGTAACCGTGTTAGAGAAGTACTTGGTTTGAGCTGATATATTCTACCTCTGACATAAGATTGTTCTTTTAGAATACCTTACCTAAGAAAAAGAATGTCAAATATATAGGCAGAAAAAGTGGTTCTCACAAAGGTGGTCTTTAGTCTGGAAGGTTAATTTTTCTTTTCCCTGCAGTCTTGCAACAGTCTGTAAAAAAAGAAAGGTTTATCCAAGGAATGAATGAATTGGAAAACATAAAATTAAGCTACTACTCCAAATCAGCTGAAGCTGATGAAGTTGATGTGTCCGTGTAGTGGTTTTTCTTTTGCAGTATTCAGCCAAATGTATGTTTAATGTAAATGACTAGGAGAGCTTAGCAGAACAGAAAATTATGGTTCTCAGTGGAAGCTTCCAGTATATTTTACTGCCTACCTACCTGGGGAATGCAGGGACCAGAGACATAGACATAGCTAGATTTTTCAGAAGTGTGTCAAGCTGTTTTATCAACACACTCATTTATAGTAAACCCGTGACCTGATTCATGGATGGACTGTATGAAATGTGAGATGTTGGAATCAGGGGAATGGAATTTCTCCCAGAAGAAGAGGGAAGATGGGCCGGTCTCCCACTATAACCTACATCAAAGTAGAAAAAGTGAATCTGCATGTAGAAGTTCAGAGCTACTCACATCAACCACGCCAACCTATATCCCTGCCTTTTCAAGCACAGAGGTGCATCTGAGTAAAGCTCAGCCAGCATTTTGAATTTGATAGTGAAAAATATAAAAGTTTATTTTTTAAAAAATGTACATAATTAATTAGATAAAATAATGTATTAATGACTTGAAAAAATATAATTCTTCATCCAAACTATCATTCTTTCTTCCATAAATATTTAGGAAATAATTTATGTTGCAGGCTTCATCAGTGGAATTTCTGTTAAACACAGTCTACTGAGTGTTAGCAGTCCCGGCAAATATCTGAGATCTCTAGCTTGAAGTATTTTATTTTAGACCATGTTTTTATCAGGATATATATCAAAAACAAATAATCCTCAGGCCGAAACTTTTTATACTCTGGAGCTTTTTCTCCCATGAATCCATGAGAGGTTTGCCGTGATAGCTCCTATTAACACAAATGGGAGTTGCAAGCAAATCCCCTATGCATTATTTGAAGAACTTTTCTCAAAGCATTGCCCAAAGCAAATTTTTATGATAGCTTGGCACCCCTGGGAACAGGGATTCATAATGGCAACAACTGAAAAAGACCCTAATCTATAGTTTAGTGATGGGAATGGGAGTACTGTTATACGTTTTCTGTTATTATGCTGCTGAACTTGAACTCCAAATTGTTTCCTTCTTGAAGAAATATTTGAAGTAGTTTTATTGAAATAACTCTTATAATGCTTTAAAGTTTCTAAAGTATTTTCATATTATCTCAGATTTCAACCTTTCTTTCCATTCCTCAGTCAAATGGCACAATACATAACAACATGCATTATTAACAGAACTTATATAAAACCCTTGAAAACCATCATATAAAGCAACAAACACTCTTGTATGTATACTTTTAAAGTAATGTTTTCCTAATATCCATACATTTAATCTATTACTGGCAATTTTCACTGTGATAAAGGATCTGACTTGTTCTTTGGGTAATCATCTATGTTTTAAAAACTTCCAAAAGGAAATAAGAAACAGTAAGGACTCTTAAGCTAAATGGCATGAGTAATGCTCTGCAAATTATCTTGTCAATAATGCCACCCAACATTTAAAAAACCAAGGCTGATAAAAGCATCTAAATTAGAACTCTGTTTAAGTTTTGGATTTTTTAAAATCTTTTGACATGGTAAATGTTGCCGTTTTGTAATTTTAGAATTTTTGCTAGGTTTGAAAAAATACTAATGAAAAGTTGACTCAGAGTGGGAGGTTGATACTAGGTTTTTCATGGTTATGTTTTTGGATCTTATAGAAAGGAAAAATGTTTTCTTAAAATATATAATATTAAAGTATTTTGTTTTCCAAATGAAGTGAGAAATTTTATTTATAAAGACATGTTTTGAAGAACCTTGAGAAAATGGACAAATTTTGATGTAGTCTTTGAGCCCATGTACAGTAGTATAGTTTGTACCCTGAGAAATGCCCTTTCACTGAAGAGAATTCCTTTCACTGAGAATCACAGAAACACAGAATGCTTGAGGTTGGAAGGGACCTCTGGAGGTCATCTAACCCAACCCCACTGCTCAAGCATGGCCCCCTACAGCCAGTTGCCCAGGACCATGACCAGATGGCTTTTGAATATCTCCAAGAAAGGAGGTTCCACAACCTCCCTGGGCAACCTGTGCCAGTGCTGGGTCACTTTCACAGTGAAAAAGTGTTTCCTGATGTTCAGAGGGAACCTTCTATGTTTCAGTGGGTGCCCATTGCCTCTTGTCCTTTCACTGGACACCACTGAAAACAGCCTGGCTCTGTCCTTTTTGCACCCTCCCTTCAGATATTTAGGTATTGACAAGACCCCCCGGAGCCTTTTCTTGTCTAGGCTGAACAGTCCCAGCTCTCTCAGTCTTTCCTCATAAGAGATACTCCAGTGCCTTAATCATCTTTGTGACCATTTGTTTGACTCTCTCCATTATGTTCATGTCTCTCCTGTACTGAGGAGCCCAGAACTGGACACAGTACTCCAGATGTGCCTCACTAGGGCTGAGGAAAGGGGAAGGATCTGCTCCCTCAACCTGCTGACAGCACTCCTAAAGCAGCCCAGGATACCATTATCCTTCTTTGCCACAATGCGTGTTACTGGCTCACAGAAGACCCTGAGGTCCTTTTCTGCCAAGCTGCTTCCCAGCTGGGCAGCAGCCAGCATGTACTGGTGCTTGGGGTTGTTCCTCTCCGGCTGTAGGACTTTGAGATTCCCCTTCTTGAACTTCATGAAGTTCCTGTTAGACCATTTCTCCAACCTGTTGAGGCCCCTGTGGATGGCAGCATGACCCTCTGGCACATCAGCCACCCCTCCCGGTTTTGTACCATCGCAGAGGTGCTGAGGTTGCACTCTACCCATCATCCAGATCATTAACAAAGACGTTAATGAAAATGTTCTGAGTTCTCTTCTTTCATTGTCTCCAAGCATCTTTCCCTTATTCTCTTCATCTTTTTACTAGTTCTTTTGTGCTTCCAACAACAAGAAATTATTTAGGCATGCTGGCTGGTATGAATATTCAGAGATCAAAATTAATTCTAAACTGTGTAAAGAGTAACAGAAAATCTAAATTGAGTAGGAAATGCAATCTAGGTCATACTGCCATGGCAGAGAAAGATATAATAGAAAGACTAGGTTAGCAGCTAACTCATTAACTGCTGTCATCTTATATGTGTTCACATAAAATACTCCAAACTGCACTATGCTTGTTGATGTTGGGGACTTAAGAACTAAAAGTTCGGGTGAGAAGAACTGTGCTTCCTTGTATTAATTAAATTCTTACACCACTGAAATGGATGCTGTTTTACAAATTACTTCTTCTCTGAACCAATCCTAGTAGAACATAAGTTTATTATGAAAAATGATTAAATTATGTACTTTCCTCACAAAAACTTGTTGGGATGAATCCAAGACTGATCGAATCTGTTGCAATTACTGTACAGTTACAAAAATGACAAATTTCTACTCTTCATCTGGAATCAAGTTTTAACTGGGCATCGGAAAGGTAGGATCATGCAGGTATAAACTATTTTGGTCCATTATTTTGAAATGTAAATTTTACAATAATTGGATGCCTAAAAATATCTGTAATAATTAGGCTACATTAATGCATTGTTAATTAACTTCCACTGTGGGAATATTGATACAGCTGACCTGTTTTTACCTGCCAGTCGTTATTGTTCTTAAATTATTTTAACGTGGCTTACTTACCTGTGCAAGAAGGTTGTATCCGGAACAATGGTAAAAGCCAAATAATGTATTTGTCCCAACTTCTTTGTCAAGCTCTCAGTATACAAGCTCTACATCTTCTAATATATGCATAAAATGCTACATGTGTACACCCTATACATGGATACCTGTATATCTCAGTTCCCTTCCCTACTTCATGTAGTATTAACTTACAAACCTTAATCTTTCTAACAAGAAACTAACAGGTTTCAGGACTGTTTTTTAAATTATAACCATACTTTTTTTCTCTCCTTCTAACATAGTTGGCAATTAGATGAATGATCATAGAATCATAGAATGTCCTATGCTGGTAGGGACCCACAAGGATCATCAAGTCCACCTCCTGTCCCTGCACAGGACAACTCCAAACTCACACCGTGTGTCTGAGGGCTTTGTCCAAGTGCTTGTTGAATATCATCAAGCCTGGCGTCATGACTACATCCCTGGGGAGCCTGTTCCAGCGCTCCACCACCCTCTGGGTGAACAACCTTCTCCTAATATCCATCCTAAACCTCCCCTGGCACATTTTCCGGCCATTCCTGTGGGTACTGTCATTGGTCACCAGAGAGAAGAGATCAGCACCTGCCCCTCCTCTTCCCCTTGTGAGGAAGTTGCAGACCATGATGAGGTCTGCCCTCAGTCTCCTCCAGGCTGAACAAACCAAGTGACTTTAGCTGTTCCTCATATGGTTTCTCCTTTAAATCCTTCACCAACTTCATGGCCCTCCTCTGGACACTCTCCGGTAGCTTTATATCCTTAATGTATTGTGGCACCCAAAACTACACAGCGCTCGAGGTGAGGCCGCACCAGCACAGAGCAGAGCGGGACAATCCCCTCCCTCGACCGGCTGCAATGCAGGGCTTGATGCACCCCAGGGCACGGTTGGCCTCTTGGCTGCCAGGGCACACTGTTGGCTCATGTTCAACTTGCAATCGACCAGAACCCCCAGGTCCCTCCCTGCAGAGCTGCTCTCCAGCCTCTTGTTCCCCAGCCTGTACGTACATCCAGGGTTGCCGTGCCCCAGGTGTAAAATCTGGCACTTGCCCTTGTTAAACTTTATATGGTTGGTGATGGCCCAGCTCTCCAGTCTGTCCAGATCTTGCTGCAGGACCTCTCTGCCCTTGAGACTCTCAGCAGCTCCTCCCAATTTTGTGTCATCAGCAAACTTAATTAGTGTTCCTTCTAGTCCTGCAGCCAAGTCATTTACAAAGAGATTAAAGAGTACCGGCCCCAAGATGGATCCCTGCGGAACACCGCTAGTGACTGGCCATCAGCCTGATGTAACTCCATTTACTCTGACCCTCTGAGCCCAACCCATCAGCCAGTTGCTCACCCACTGCATTACGTGTTTATCCAGCTGTACGCTGGACATTCTGTCCAGGAGGATACTGTGAGAGACAGTATCAAAAGCTTTACTGAAATCTGAAAAGGTCATTTCAGCTGGCTTTCCTTGGTCAACTGGGTAGGTAACTTTGTCATAGAAGGAAATCAAATTTGTTAGGCAGGACTTTCTCCTCAGGAAACTGTGCTGGCTGGGACCAATGACTGCATTGTCTTTCAGGTGTTTTTCAGTAACTCCCAGGATAACCTTCTCCATAATTTTGCCAGGCACAGACATGAGACTGACAGGCCTGTAGTTACTGGGGTCATCCCTGTTGCCCTCTTGAAGACTGGGACAACGTTTGCCAGCTTCCAGTCAACTAGGAACTCTCCAGATTCCCAAGAGCATTGAAAAATCATTGAGAGAGGTCTCACTATGCCATCAGCCAGCTCTTTAAGTACCCTTGGGTAATCCCCTCAGGCCCCATTGACTTACAGGGATCTAGCTGGAGCAGCAAGTCCTGCACAAATTCAGGGTTTATTAGCAGTTTATCATTCCCACAGTCATGGTTCTCTAGCCCAGGGCTCTGGGGGTCCCTGCAGCCACCATCAGTGTTGAAGACTGAGGCGAAGAAAACATTAAACATCTCTGTCTTATCTATGTCCTTGCTTGTGAGGTGACCATTCTCATGAAGCAACAGGCCAATGTTATTTATGGCCTGCATTTTGCCATTAATGTATTTAAAAAGCCCTTCTTATTGTCCTTCACATTACTGGCCAGCTTCAGCTCTAACTGAGCTTTGACCACACGTATTTCCTCCCTGCAGTGGCAAAAAGCGTCCCTATAGTCCTCCCATGTTGCCTGACCTTGCTTCCACTGGCCATACACTTCCTTTTTTCTTGTTATTTCTGGAAGAATATCCCTGGTCAGCCAAGCCAGCATTTTGCCTCTCCTGCTTGACTTCCTACACTTTGGGATTGCCTGCTCCTATGCTTTTAGGAGGTGGTACTTAAAAAGTGACCAGCACTGATGGACCCCAGCACCTTCAAAAGCTTTTTCCCAAGGCACCTTACTAAGCATTTCCCTGAGCAACCTGAAGTCTGCTCTCCTCATGTCCAGAGTTGAGTCTTGCTGGGAGGTTTCCTGTCGCCATAGAGTTTAAACTTGACTGTTTCATGATTCAAAATATTTTGTCTGAATGAAGATGACCAGTTTCTTTAACCACTGAAGTATCTGCACCTATACAAAATGTGCCACACACGTCCTTTTGTGCTCTTTGAGTTATTTTATTTGCCTGAAATAGGTTGTAGCAGTTTCATTTTCCTAGGTATCTACATTGAAGAAGTATACTACATAGATAGAAAAATCCCATTGACCCTGAATATATTTGCAACACTATTTCATATTATGGACATACTCTGATTTCATTTACACTGGCCTACACCTACAGAAGTTGCTCGTGAAGTGGATAAATTGAGAAGAAAGCCTAGATCACTGTAATGAAAATCAATGCTAATATATATCCCACACTTTATGGCAATAGAAAGCAAACAGGTTGCTCTCTATTTTGAATATCTGCATAAAAACATTATATACGAAATGATCTGTCATGAGTTTTCCGTATTCAGAATAAATATTTCTGAATTATTTTAAACATAGTTCCATTATTTCTTATACCAGGAGAATTCCAGCTTATTTATTAAAACCTGAGGGCCCATCACATGATAGGTTGTAATCAATAAAACTTGTGCCAGCTGATATTATTCTGCATGTCAAGTCATATTGCTACAGTTCTGTCTCTAGGATGTTACAAAGCACTAGTTTGTTTGCGGTGTTCTTTTCCACCTTCTTAGCACTGACTCAGGAATTGTTTCTCATAGCTATAGCAACAGGAAAAAACAAATCATATTCCCTCCATTTCTAACAAAAGACAAAAACAGACCAATAAAAGCGATAGAAAATTCTGCTCTAATGCACTGTTACTGGATTGCCTCAGATACATTACGCAAACTAAATAAATTACCTTCTGGTAAGAAACTTGCATGATTGTTCAGTCACATCAGCTTGTTGCCCAACCTGACTAATTTAAACAAACCAACCAACCAACCAATCAATCCACAAACAGTATTTGACATTGTCAGATCATCTCAAACACTACAGCATTCATCCAGATTAGCTCGGTATATGTATTTTAAAGAATAACCTCGATTTTGTTTATAAGAATTTTTCCTCTACATTGAGGGAGCTAGGAGAGAGAGGGCCCTTTTGGAGGAAGAAGATATAAGAACAGAATCATCAAGGATAATGTGGTAAGTTTTATGGTAGAGATTCACAAGGGACTGATGAGGCCAAGATAAGTACCGTCCTTAATATGCACTACAGAAGCCAATTCTATGACTCTTCAGGGATCAACTGTTTAAAGCTGGTTTTGTTAATCTAATATGTATTTACATCTACCCAGAGACAGGAAAGGATTTCTGTTGCCATTTGGTTTTTGACAACTGGTCTGCTATTTAGTTCTCATACATTCCTTCATTAATGTCTTGGACATTGCAGGAAAAGAAGACAAGACACCAGGAATGTGGTTTAAGTAGGCCGTGACTTCATAAATAACACATCTGGGAACCATCTGGCAATGAGTCGTCCAGTGCAGGTCATACTTCCTTTGTAATCCATACCACGTGGTGGCAAACTGCCATCAGCCCTCCACCCTCCTAACATGGCCTTAGCATCGCTCCTTGGATCCATCGGCCCCCTTCCCCCTGAAGAGGACTGAAAAAAGAAAAGAGGCTGTATCTCAACTCGAACGTAGCCTCAGCCTTCTTTGCAGTCTTCTGTTTCCTTCTCACTTCTGATTACAGTTTATCATAAAGTGGACTCCTTAGTAAATAATTACCTTCGCCAGACATTTGTTACAGTGAGGCAACAACTTCTTTATCCCAGTCAGATTCTCACATTGTCAATAATTGCTTCCATTAGAGCAGCCAGCGTCATATTCCCTTTCAAGTCAGGAATTTGAACAGAAAATAGAATTCAGTTGAATGCACCCTCCAAATGAATAGTTATCTGATTTTTCTTTTCAGCTAATTTATAAATCAGCCAAATGTCTCCTGTGATCACCTAAACCTTCTGGTGTGGTGTCCTGAAATCATAGTCATTTTGCTGTAATATGATCTGGCTGTACTTATGACCTCTTATCCTAATATCAATTCTGCCGTTATTTTTTTCCCTCCATTGGTTTTATCAGGATTTATCTTGATCTGTTCATATGGCCTCTCCCTCATCCTGAATGAATCAGAGCTATCCTCTCACCCCCTGCTATGCCTCTTCAGTTGGGTTAATGCTACCTGAAAGCTAACAGATCAACTTCCAGAAAAACTAGCTTCCTGAGGCAAGCCAAATGCACACTCTTAGCCAGACAATATTTTGCAGTCTTGACACATCGTTCTGAAAAATAGGCTGAACATTGATACCACTGAAACGGTCCCCTCCATACTCACGTGTCATCTCAGATACTATTGGTCACAACCACAGCCTTTTGAGTTCCTATTGCTGTATCTGCTTTAGATACTATCGTTTTCATTTGGAATGAAGAAGAACACAGTTTATGATGATGATGTCTGTAGTATATATTCTTTGATGTTAACATGAAATTAAATATTCTTTATGAATTAACTGCCTTCCATGGGAAGCTACAGTGGCATGGCATCAGTTGATCTCTATCCTGGTCACATCTGAATAGCTTGATTTAGAAAACCTTACATTATTGTAACACAGAAATTTCCTTCATCACCCTTATTTTTTTAAACAATATTCTCAGAAGCAGAGGAATTGTAAGACACAAAGGCAACTTTTCTTCAGTTTTCAAATGCCTGATTTGTAGATAACTAAGCCAAAGCTCTACCAGAACTGTATTTTTCCAGTTCTTGAGAAACTCTGCAACTATCTTACCCTCAGACCTACTTAAATCTAATATGAAGTTTCTCTTAAGTGGATATACTCGTAAAATAATGCTCATCAACAGTAATGCAAAAGAAAACAATAACAGATTGCCTTGTACCCTTAACAAATAAAGATGGAAAATGGAAATTCGTAATATTTTACTACAGATTATCTTTATCCACTTAGGAAAGGTGAATAAAATTATTCATGCTTACGCATTTCTAGATGTTTTGCATGTTGGCAAAATTTCTACCAGGAATGAAGATTCCAGAGACCAACAGTACCTGAATAGGCTCCTTGCTGGCACCCAGAAAATTCTCCCAATCTCTATCTCTTTTCCTCTTTGATTGTTTTGAAAAAATATTGATCTTATTTTCACTATTCCCTAAAAATCAAATTAGTACCATTTATGTAAATGGAAAACTTTATTTGCCCCATAACATATCAGTCTTAAATGGCTGTTAGGGCTGATTGTAGTCCTACTCTTCCACTTAAAGTTAAAATAAAAAAAAATCAGGATCTCTCCAAAACTAAAAGTCCCTTATTCCTTGTTTTGAATTTAAGAAGAAATCAGGTCTGGTCATTACTTAAAACACACCTGATGAAAAAGTATCAATTTCAAAGAGACTTCCCAGAATATTAAATGTTCTATACCTGTAGTTAAACTTTTTAAATATTGCAGTCATCTTAACAATTTTCACAATACTAACAACTTTAGTGAGCATTTAATCTAGTCTCAAGCGGAACTAACTAAATGTAGCACTGAATAGAGAGGGCAATTCACTATTTTTCATTTGTTGGCAGTATCCCAAACTTACTGGCCAAAAGAATATGAAGACAGCAAACTTTTGTCCTCTTATGAACTCTTGTGCTGAAGAAAAGTTCCCTGTGGTGGCTACTTTCATATGACCTTAAACTTTAGCCAGCCCACATATATTGACCCATATGCATACTACACTGCACTTTTACAGCCTGAGTATCTTTTGGTTTGATCTGCCAAAACAACCTGGACTTTTCACTAAAAGGTGGAATGAAACAGAAATCTACTTAACAAGGTTCTAGCTCATTAGTATATGAAGTACAGCGCAGGAAAAAAAAAAGAGTGGGTTAGACTCCTGGCCTGTGGGAAATGAGGGGAGACATCACTTCACAGGCTCTCAAACGAAGTCCTACTGGTATGACTGACAGATGTTAGCACACCTCTAAATCCTAATCCTTTGGACATATAAAAGCAAGTAAACACAATACAAGTGTTTCTGCTCCCTGCCTTCTTATAGCAGCTTTTTCTTCTAGCACCAGTCAGGTAGCGAGAGATATCTTTTATAGAGATATAGATATGTACATGTATGTAGAATCTCCTCAAGGGGAATGACTCAATGGATGAACAGGAGCCAAGAAGCTGAACCCTCTGCTTCAGCAGTCAGCAACAGCACCCTCCTGTCTTCTCCACACTTGAGAAGAGGCTGAGTGGCCAAAGAGAAGGTGGATTGAAAAGATGTGATATATAAAAGTCAAAGTCTCTGTTGGCCCAGATTAGCCTCTGAAGATGTGGAATGGGTTCTCCAGAGGGACAGTGCACAAGGCGGTTGTTACAATGCAAATTTAAAAAAAAAAAATCTCTACTGTTTTGGTTCAGAAGCTTTCTCTTGTTCCTAGAGCTTTGTATAATCATATCATTCCCTAATTGCCACTGAGAGAATGTGCTTTGAGTTGCAAACTGATGAGAAGAGCAATAATTAAGAGGGTATACAAAGTACATCTGCCTTAAGCTAAAGTAATTTGCAAGACTGAATTAATGTATTCTTTGTCTATCAGTGATATTTGGTGCCACATTTGCTTCTGTTATTGTTTTGGGCATATTTATTTATTCTGACTGATTCTGTCTCCCAAGTGTGTTATTCCCCCATTCTGGCTTTCTCTTTTTTTCCTGAATAAATGCAAAAATAAATATGCCAGGAGAATGTCTCCCTGATACCCTGCAAAAAATCAAAAAGCATTTTTTTATTATTATGTACTGGAAATTTGTAAAATACATACATATCTTTTCACACAGACAACTGTTCTCTGAGATGGAAATTATTTTTTAATTAATTTTATTTAAAAAGTATGTTTTCCCTCCTAATTTTATCTATTTCAAGCTTCTGTTCTGCTATTGTTTCAGAAAGTTTTCTCATTATTCCAATAGATGCAACTATTATGAGATCAACTTAATTTATCTGAGCGTATTAAGTATTACTTTACCTAAACATGTTTCCTGAACATCTTACCACCTCACAGACTGGAAAAGGCTAAATCTGCAACAGGATTTAGGTGTTGAAATACAGACCACTGCAACATTTTTGGTAGTCTAACACCAGCCCTAGTTTCCCAATGGAAAGCATGAGGTGAGTTGGGCTCTTAGCAGTTGACTCAAAGCGGTCTGAAGTGAGTGGAGAGCCCTCCACTTTAAGCCAAGGATATATGCATGTTGCCTACACCATGTCCCTCACAGGCACTTAACTGAGTGTGAATTTAGACTGCAATAAAGTGCTTCCTTCTATTCTGGAGTCACATCTGGAAACCTTTTCCTGAATGAGGCACCTATACCAAGTCAATCATTTCCTGAAAATTAAAATCTCTAGAGAGTTTTTGGTTCCATTAATCCCAGCTGCCTAGAAGTTAAAGCGTCTGACTACTTTAACTGCACGAAAGGATATAGGTGATCTATGTTCAACTGTGTCTCTCCATGCCGCACTCAGAGCACACTCCTGCCTGTTGGGATAGTACACTAGCCATGAGGGTACAGTATATTTGGGGGTAAAATTCCTCGATGCTTTTAAAGCCTTTTTGTATAAACTACTTATATATTCGCTTGGAGCAAGGAGTAGGAACTGGATTTCCCTGGTGAGTGGTTTAACCACCAGGCATTCTAACTCTCTCTCTGGCCTAATGAATATTTCATATTTTATTCTGTGGAACAACATATTATGCAATCATTCAATTAAGAACTGTCTCATAATGCATATGCACAAGGTGTTATTCATGAATAACACCAATGAAGCTGAGAGGCTTGTTTTGTAAAATAAAAAATGCTGTTCTTCAGTATTAAGCACTACATCTTTATCGTTCTGCTGTTGAAAGCAGAGCTCAAGTTTGGAAACAGAATATCAAACAGCCATTATTGAAAATATCATTAAACCCCAGTCAACTTCCAAACCAGAATGGAGAAGTTTGGAGAAAGAGGATCACGGTCTTTCTCCATCACCTGAGGCATCTTCATCTGTCCTTGAAGACACATACAGCCAGTTTCCAGGGGAGGAAAGAAAGTAGTTCAGAGAGTGGAAATACCAAATATTTGGGTACAGAAACAGGCATCTTGTAAACAAAAGAGGCAGGATTACAAAAGACAAAAATGAGTGAGGAAAGGAGAACAAACAAGAGCTGAAATTTCAGAGCTGAGACACCAATGCCTTATAAATAATTTTTTTTCCCTGCACTGAATAAAGAGAATTAAGAAGCTGATGCCTGCCTCATCCTCAGGAAAAAAAGACAAAGGAAAACAAGAAGGAGAGGAAGATCTCAAGAAGATACCTGACAAAACTGCATGTTGTTTTTCAGGAACAGTTAGCCTGTTCCACTTCTGAAGACTACAGGTGAAGGCTGGAGAGGCCTAAGAAGAGCCTAGTTGTAGTTTTGCCTTAACAAGTATCAGAAACAGAAAATTTTGAGAACCTTAATTAAATCACCAAATTAGAAGAGTTTCTACTTTTGCATAAAGCTTGCATAATTTTTCATAAGACCCATTTAGTGTCATCTGCAAAGTCTTGGCCATCATTTTAATAGTATTCTGAAATGGATTGAAAGGTACTGGAATCTGTCACAGATGGGAGTGCTGCAATGGCTAGAGGTAGCTGGAGATACCTGCTGAACCTCATAAACACCCCCAATGCTCATGGAGCTTCCTCCAGGTCATAGACTTTGCTGGACACAAACGGCACATGGGTAGGCAGTAAGCTCTTGGGGGTCTGCCATATGGCAATGGAGAAAATGTCAGTTTTGAGTTGTGCTAAGAAGCCATATCTGAGCTTGGTTTGTGGTTAAGGGAGAGACAAGGAGAGAGGAGACAGTGATTGGGACGGCAAGCTTTAAACAGAATCTGAGGTAAGTGGGATCAATCTGCCCTTTAGCAGATTAGAATATTCTTAAGTAAAGTAATATAAGGACATGCATAAACATCTGTTGCTAGTGACAGGGCTATTAAAAGGCCTGATTCCCTGTTCCAGGAGTAATTGTGATTCAGTAGTGGGATTTGTGTGTACAGCAACTTAAAAAGAGCACTGGTTTTGTATTTTCTGTAACTGTTTTGTTTAGAAGGTAATTAAGGCTTTAAACTTTCAGATAAAGAAGCATTTTAATATGCAGTTTTGACCTTGTAGAAATTACAAAAATTGTGACAATAGCATCAGGCGATTGCCATCACAAGTGTTTTTCATTCAGTACCACCATAAAGAGATGAAGAGACAGGTAGTCAAATGTTTATAAGCTCAGCTATGGTTGCAAAGAGGTACAAAAATATCATTTTAAAGCCAGTTTTTTCTGTATTTTAGCTGAATTACTAAATTCTGGCATGAAATCAAGATCCCTGCTTTTTACATTTTCATTCCTCTACTACCCACTTTAAGTCATACTAATTTGCTTTTTCAAATTTTAAAGTATTCTAACCTTTTGTTGTCCTCTTTCAAAAACAGTCTGCTATAAAAAGTTCATATTGATCCTATGCATTAATCCTGGATGAGAACTCCTACATTGAGCTAGTTTGACCAAATTTCCTTTCCAAATTAAGTTACTCAAGGTCAAAACGGCTACTGTTCAAGCCATTCTCTCCAAGCATTATCTACAAAGCTAAACTTCCAAGACTTGTGAACTTGGACTAGAAGTGCTGTAATTCCACAAGCTCCCAAATCTTTGTGCATTTTGGTTTTCACAAAAGTTATGTACTTCAACAACAGAGAACTAAAAACCCCACAACTTTATAACATCAGTCAGCACTTCCTGAAAATTTCAGAGAATCCATTATCTTTTGAAATAGTATTGCAGTCCACAAATGCTAAATTGGAAAAACTGCTGATACTATCAGTGTCCACAAAGAATCCATAAACACATTTCACAGGTTCTATTCAAGAGCATCACAAGTTTTGCTGGACACTTCATAAGGCATGCTATTTATGGGCTTCAGTTAAGGTACTTCGGAAAGTGAGCAAAAAAGAGAAAGCCACCCAGCACATTGAATGTTTTTTGAATTTTTATAGCTGTAGTTGTAGTCAATTTATTTAGGTGAGATTTACTGTGAAGTTTATAAAATCAAAGGAAGCCTTTTTCTCACTGCATTGATCAGGGTCTTTTTCTCTAATGAGTCAGTAGTCAAGCCTCACATCATTCTGCATTGTATTTCTGGTCAGTATCACTATTTACTGAAGGTTGCTTTCTCAAGGAGATGTTGTTCACATTTATTGTGTAAGGACTGTGGGCATCTAAGTGAGGCTGAAAAGTCAATGTGACTGAGTGACAAGTAGTTTGGCATTGAAATAATATTTAGAAGTCTAATTTAAGAATGTGGTTTTATATTAATTAGTCTTTTAAGTTCAGTTAAGGCCCTTAAAATTCACACAGACTGTGGGGCCTAGTTTCTATTTACCTTCATAAAAATATTCTGCATATAAGAATAAACAAAACAAAAATCAGACATTCACAAAGAGTAATGATTATCATCTCCTTTCAGCACATGTATTAAAAAGCATCAATGCTCACGCTTTTTTCCTCCTAAAAATTAGATAATTTGCAATTAATAATTTAATATTAGCCTTACTGGGTGTTTGATTGTAAATATTTTATACCATCCTTTTAATGGAAATATTTTCTTGAGCTTCTTTTGATACGAGTTTGTGCCATACAATGAGGTGGATAAATCAGTAGTTTTGGGTGTTGCTTTGTTCACTTTTGCATTAAACACTGTTTTTTATTGTAGCATTGAATCACACTAGAACTGAAACTTTTTCTGCTCGTTTTGAGGGGAAAAAATCCCTAGCCAGTATTTTAAATAAAATTAATTTCCAAACATCTTAGAAATACTCTGATTGTTTGATCTTTCTTCATTTGCTAGAATAGGATAAAGCTCTTCCTTTTGTATCTCATCCTGTCACCACTACTACTTGAGGTTAACATATTGTCTGTCTACTTTTAATAGAAACATTCCTCATGTATTCTAACAAATCGCGTATATCTGAATTCTACAGACAAAGCTGTAATTCCATTGAGAGTTTGTAGTGACATTGATAAATGATGTCACGAGAACCCTTTGCTTGAATTACAATCTTAATTATGTACACCTGGGTTCTTATTATTCCTTATATTATTTCTGTCATACCACTATCTTGTCCTATTCTTACTCTGATGCTAATTTGTTTTATCAGTAGCCTTGGCACTGCAGCTTAGCAAAGCCTGTCCACAGTGTTTAAAGGACTGTAAATTTCTTCCTTGTTATTGCTGTTTTAAAGACAGAGTATAGCAGTAAACAACAAATACATTTTTTTACATGAAGCTGATGCAGATTGTAAGTAAAGTTTTTTGGGTTTGTTTTTGTTTTCCTCAGAGTTCTCTTACTTAGGACTGTCCATCATTTCTGATTCTTCTAGTTGTTTCACGTCTCTCGAGAAAAGAAGAGCAAAAGGGTTTGTTTACTTATTTATTTTTGTGGGAGGGGAATTCCCATATGGCTGAAGGTGGGAAACACTGTGTACAGCAATCCTGAAAATGGGAATTACAAGTTTCTTCTAGTTCTCATTCTCCTGTTTTTTTTCTATATTCACCTTGTGAACCTAACCGGGATTACTTTTGTCACAGGAAATATAAAGGATTTTGCTTTGAGTGTATGTGTGGCCAGCGGAATCCCTTTAAAAATGATCAATCAGGCTGTGGCTTGCTTTTCTCTGGAAGTCCCTTGAAGAGACAAGCTTGCAACAAAGGTGATTAAAAGCCCCCAAATCTACTTTATCCTCCTAACATTTAAAAAGCATGAAGAAAGCTTTGACTTTTAAGATATAACTTGCATCTGTTTATTATGTTTATTTAACTTGAAGAATGTAGGCCCTATCTTGTACAATGCTCACAGTTACACACTTGCAAAAAGTTCAGAGCTAAATGCTAACACGTTAGTTTTGAACTTGGTCTTTAGTCAGGCAAATGTATTGAGGAACTGTGTCAGACTTGAAAAAGGAGCTGAAGGATTTGGTTCTTGTAACCATTTATTCCTTCTCCTTTTTTTTTTTAAGCTTTCTCTTGTTTCTGTCCATTGGCAGAATCTGAATTGCATCCTCTAGAAAAAATGGCACATTTCTGCTTACTTTGTGGTCAGACTGACCAGGACTGAGTATTAATACTTGTCTTCCTCCCCATCACTAGTGATCAAAATTCTTTGTTCTTTCTGCAACAGCAATCCACAAAAGCCTGAAACAATAGGAATCAAAATATTCTGTATTTTGGAGTGTTCATAGTTACTGGAAATTCAGGAGAAAATCTTAGAAATCAAAAGCAGTGTGGACAGAAACCTGGGCAACCCTATCATAAGTATAATTCTTGTACCCAATATGTTTTAAAAAAATATTTACTTACCTTTTAGTTTAGTCAAAATGGCTAGTGAATTTTTGATAATTATTTACTTGTATATGGACAATCACATATGCTCAAGCCTACACTGCAGAAATGAATAATTCTTGGCTCGACTTCTGCCACTGAAAATTTGTATTTACATTATTTCTCTTGCCAGTTGCTACATTCATCTTTGCAGTCTCAGTTCTTTCTCATTAGATGCATAGGACCAAATGAGCCTTTGAGCTTTCCCCACACTTTCTTGAGAATAAGGTCTGTTCTGATGGCTCTTCCTGTCCCACACATAAATGACAAGTTCCTTCAGAAAACATTCAGTCTTTCCATTGCATGGGGTGACTGTAAATTTTTCCTGTTCCAAAGCCTTAAAATGCTAATTACATTTCTATCAGTGCATGGGTTGTCATTCTGAACTTTGGGTATCTCTCAGTAATTCCAGCCTGTGTCACTAATCATGACCTGGAAACTGCACAAGCCACCACAGCAGTAAAGAGTATGGTGAGCTGTGCAAAGGTGGACTCAAAAGCCAGCACTGTCAGGTGAGAAAAAAATCTAAGCCTGCCTTTACTTTGCTAATCCTTGAAGCACTCGGGTCTGGCACCTCAATTTTCAATAAACTTTTTCACACTTCAGTTATGTTCACAGGGATCTGCTTTTCAGAAGGCCTTGGTGTCTGAAGCTTGCTTCAAATTCAACCAGGGCTTGATTTGCACGCTGGTAGCAGGATGTGCCAGTTTCCCATTCTGGTACCCCTTACAATTCTGAGAGTGTATAACAGACCTTTTCTTTCATCAGCGGAAGATCCAAAAAGGCCTTTTTTCTCTCCTTAGCTGATATATATGTGTGTGTGCCTGCATGAAAGTGTGTGTAGATGGTCTTTCTTAACATCCTTTATTTTCTGTCATTCCAAGGTCTGAGGAATGCAAGTTGTTACCTAAAACTTGCAGCCCACTCTGAAGAATGTGAGCCAAATAAATAACAAGATGAAGCATAGATACTGTTATAAACTGCTTTAGAGATTTGAAAAAGGCAAGCTCTTTCAGGTTTACTTTTGTCTTTCTGTGATCCTCAGTAAAAAAAGTGAGAAATTAGGGGGAAAAATATTGCTGGAAAGTTAATGTACGTGGCCTACTAGGCAGACCCTAATCCACCTATGTCTCCTTAAAAAGCAGTGAGTCAATAAACCTAAGTTAAATACTTGGAGTCCAGACACTTAAAGCTCCATTGAATCAGGAGTTTTATAGAATCTCAATGGTAACATACAAAGCTGCACCTGGTAAAAATTCACGTACAAAACCAACTCACGTTAGAGAGAAGAGGCAGGGGAACAGATTCCTGTGGCTGAGATCCAGTTCTGTAATTTTCCTATTAATTTGTGTTTGTGGAGATGGGAGAAATTCCTATGTAACTAGGGAACCTGATTGGATAACTTCCATATTATTTTAAAATTAATTCTGTCATTGGTGAATAATGCTTAGGGTGAGTTCATAGAGAATAGGTATGGCCTGGAACAGAAGTAAATGAAACTATCCCAGGACTGCTAATTTTAGTTATTTATTGAGACACAAATCTCAAACTATTTTTTTCTCAAAGACTATGCAAGCCCTCCATGAGTTAAGACCAACAAACTATTCAGCTTGTGGTTTTAAGCGGGCACATAAACTTATTAGTGTTGTATGGCTTGCTTTCCTTCTCCATTTATTGTCTGAGACACTCACTGATTTTTCTTTTTAGCTCAGTTGTAAACCTATTTATAACAGGGATCCCAATAAAAGTGTAGAACTGACCAATAGTTCACTGTGCATTCCTGAGATCACTTTGCTTGAAAAGAGCTTTGTTTTTTTCCTGTATCTCTTCTTTTCCTGACCTTTGTTTCCTTCTTTCAAATTCTACTTCACTTGTGTCCCCAGGTTAGAGTGAACTCTCTCTTGGACAACAGTTTTACGTTTTTTCCAAAGTATAATGGGATCCTAATTAGATTGGGGTCCCTTTGGTGCTATGGTCTACAAAACATAAATAATAACAGCAACAGCTGAAAGGGAACAGTGAACCTGCATTCAAGCACTTATGATGTGTTCTTGGACATGGGATGCATAAATGCAGTTTGGGTCAGATTCCAAGGTCAGTTACCCAACTACAAATTAGATACAACTCCACTGGATTTAAAAGACCTAATACAGATTTATACTTGGATAACTAAATCAGATTTTTTTTACATTTTGTCTCAAATAGATTGATTCAAAACTTTCCTGTGTTCACCACTAACTCTTTTGGGGTTGGAGGAAAGCAATCTCAAAAGCTAATATTTTTAATTATTTTTTTTTAGCCAGGTCTATACAGTTATTAAAAAAAATAAAGAACAAAATCGTTATATCAGTTAGTGTCTTGGAAGACAGATTTTTCCAATGTCTCCTTGAGTTTCTAAAATAAAACAATAGACAGAATACATTGGTCAGTGGCCCTGGTCCCTAACATACCTGGGACACAGACTCACTCACAGCTCATCAGTCAAAGCTGAGCCACGCTCAGGCATACCAGGTGGCTGCTGCCTCCACACTCTTCTATTTGCACTTCACAGTGGGAAGAAAAAATACTGCAATTCTTCCCGGTGAACTCAAGGTAAGGCATGGGAAACGTACTGCAAGCAAATTTCACCCCAAAAGGTGGAAGACAATGATTTAGAAGGCCATTAAACTCATTTCTTCACTCTCCAGAAGTTGTGTGTTTGTCATTTTCTTCAATTACTGTGCAGAACACAACACTTCTTTCCTCCACATTCCTCCTCCTCCTCGTTATGATTTTCCCACCCTTATGAGACACAAAACCAGAAAGCCTATCATTAATCTTCTTTCCCAATGTGTTTAGGTCTATGAGATCTGGCTTTAATTACCAGCCATGAGAAGAACTAATTACCCAGGCCTAACAAAGCCAGGATGGCGGAAGGGGGTGATTCTGTGAGGATCAGATAGTGCACATCTTAGCGTATTAAATATTCCCATTGCTACTTCTGTGTCACTTGAGAAAACAGATAAAAGGACAAGTATGCAGGAGTTACTCCAAGTTTATAAACGCCTCCAAAGATACCTCTGTGGGAATTAAAGTTTTCCTCGTGGGAGTAGTTCTTGTAGAGTACAGAGCAAACAGATAGCACTTCAACAATAAATGCAGAACGATAATGACTTGACCAGTGACTCAAAGCTGAGCTATGCAAGCCTAAAATAAGCATTACAAATGTGGGAGTCTATAATTCTGAATCAAGGGACAAAATATTTCACTGCTTTAAATGTAAAGAAGCTACTTATCTTTCCATCAGCTGAAGCTGGATCTGGCCTCATCACTTCTGAAAAGTTCTCATCCTCTGTGGAATTGGGTTAGTTCATAATACATTTAATATCTCCAAAATATACTCTTTTGCTTTAATAATCTTATTTAGCATGGAAGACAGACTGAAACACTGACTTACAAATAAACACTTTACTCTGAATGGAGATACAGCTTGTTGAAGTTAAAGCACTTCAATATTTCAGCCAATAAAACATACCGTTTCTCTGATCCTTCTATGTATCTAAATGAATTGACTGGGTGCTTTAAAATATCAAGTATAACACAGGAATAGCATTTAAAGGGAAGGATGTGTACGGCAACTTTATGTTACTTAGTAACTGGGACAATAACATTAAAAACGATAAGTGAAATGGGAGCCATTCCAGGAAAAATACATTATGTCTGAGCTTGCAGTGTTAAACATCTTGCAGATGGCCTGAAAAGGCTGAATAGGTCAAGACCAGGAAAAAACTCAGAACTTCTCTGAAGAATCTGTCATTTAGCTATTTTTTTGCTGGCTGAGAACTGTGGCATAACAGATCTGGCACAGATGTGGCATGGTATGGAGGTCCTGTGCAACAAGTTGTGCCTCATCTTTCTCTGTTCTCATAGCCCAGGCTGCTTCATCTTCTGCTGTGCTATCCATGTAGTCAGCAGGTCTTCCTTAACTGGGGAATCTGTAGCAGGGATGTTACTGATGCTTGGAAGACACTACACTGACAGGTATCATCAGTTATTACGCTCTGCTCCGTGATTTTAAGGTATCCAAGGTGGTCTGAAACATACTTAGTTAGATAGGGTTCCAGAAGCAATGTTTCTATGCTAACATGCTGCTCTTTCTGGTTTAATAGATGCAACTTTTAATGTTGACTCTTGAGAAACAGTGGGGCTTCTATTGCCCAGAAGAGTATGCACCAAGCCCTTTTCTCCCGAGTACAATCACTGTGGAAGCTATCTTACTGTGCCATCACATCCAAAGCATTGGATTACCTTAACTCAACTTCTAGGTGTTTTGTGATACATCATTAAGTACTGCACGGCTTTTAATGTTTATTTACTTCAGTAAGACTTTGTTCTACTTACTATGATTCATGACTTAATCTATGATGCAGAGTCAATCATCTTTAATTGCCCCAGCTATGACAATTACATTATGACGATTAGGAACATAATGCCTATCTGGTGAATATTATTACCCTTGCCTTTCTTTGGGGCCTGACTTTGCTTGAATTGATTTTGTTAGAAGGCTTAGCCTTTGGGGGATGCATTTCAGGGTCAGTAGCATTTCCACATCATTTTATTGTCTTGGAAGGGGTAGGGGAGGGAGAGGTTGTATGACAAAGTATCCTGTGGTTTTTACACGTAAAGGTAAAAAAGTTGTCATCGAAGTTCTTAGTCTGAAATTATTTTGGGTTTTGTTATTTAAATACACTTAAGCTCCTCAAACTGCATGGAGAACTATTTTCAATTCTCTTGAATGCCTCCAAACTTTGCACCTTCTGGACGACAGACAAACTGTGTTGAAGAGCTGCTGTGTCAACAGTTTATGATGCAGCTGACTCATCATGTCTTTCATGCATGCACAAAAGTAAACAGAGAAATTTGTGTTGATTAGCTGAGTGCTATGCAATCCTTCATCCATCTGAAGTCATCATCCATCTGAAGTCACCTCCAATAAGTACATTAAATAACACATTATCTAATGCTTCTCCAAGTCTTATCAATAATGAATGCTGCATGTATTTCTATATTCAGGTTGCTGCTCAACCTTGTGTGACAGACCAGAATCAAATTACTCTACCATGAACGGCCTGTAAGAGTCCCAGGGCAGTAAGAGATGCAGACTGCGCACTGGCAGAAAGGAATGCATGTGTTACTGAGCTCAATAACATTCACTTTTGCTATAGGCAAATGTTTCTTTTCTGCATTGTATGAAAGACTAAAAGAAGTTTTATGGCCTGTGTAATGTAGAAAGTAAACCTCTATGGTCATAACTGTCTATGAATTCCAGACAAGGGATTCCCAGTCTACGAATCCCAGCTAATCTGTTTTCTCCCCTCCCTTTCACAGGACCAATGGTCATAGGGAGTGGTGAGTTTCACACAGAAACGCACAATCATTTCTTCAGTTCCTGTGCCTGAAATTTAGAGAGGTGCAAAAGACCAACCCTTCCTGTCAGTCCAACTAGAGCAACACAAGGAATACATCTATCTTAGGGAATGTGCTCCTTTACAGCAGAAGGAGATATGTTTGAACAGATCCATTAAAACTAAAGGGGCAAAGCAGGTTTGCAGGTATTTGTAAGAAAGAAAGAAAGAGAGGAAGAGAGAAAGAAGGAGAGAAAGAGAGAGAAAGAAGGAGAGAAAGAGAGAAAGAAAGAAAGAGAGAAAGAGAGAGAGAGAAAGAAAAGAAAAGAAAAGAAAAGAAAAGAAAAGAAAAGAAAAGAAAAGAAAAGAAAAGAAAAGAAAAGAAAAGAAAAGAAAAGAAAAGAAAAGAAAAGAAAAGAAAAGAAAAGAAAAGAAAAGAAAAGAAAAGAAAAGAAAAGAAAAGAAAAGAAAAGAAAAGAAAAGAAAAGAAAAAAGAAAAGAAAAGAAAAGAAAAGAAAAGAAAAGAAAAAGAAAAGAAAAGAGAAAAGGTTTCAAAAATCCCTGAAAGGAATAATGGAAAATGAAATGTTTAGAATGCCACATAAGATTCAAAAATCAGTGAACAGGTGAAACAATGAAAAGATTATGAAAGATTTCTTATAGAAACAGTTTGTAAATTGTATTTAGAAAAGAAAGCTAGGAATACATGAAAGAACCAGGAATGCTTTAAAATAATTTTTATGTGGACTTTCTTCAACACTTAATCACTTACTGTTCAACTTTCTAGTGTGTCTTCAAACTAAGCACACTAAGGAATTTTGTTACCTTGAATGGGGGAACTGCTTTAAAACAGTGAGCTCTACTACATCAACATTGAATTAGCTCCTCCGTGTTGTATGATTGTTTAAATAAATTGTTTAGCATCAACAAAACCTTTTTTTGAATGAATAACAGGGCATATCACCACACCCTTTCACACAATCTGTTGTAGAACAATTGCTGTCTCATTGAAATGAAGAGTTACTCCAACAAAAATCCAAAGCAATTTGATCAGGTGATTTTTATGCAATATTAACAGGGTCATCACAGCAGACAGTGTGGATGACTACTTGATAAATATGTGCAAGAAATAAAATAGCAATTATAACAATTAATAGCTATGAAAAAATTAAAAGAAGATCTATTTTCTGGAAGAAAAAAAAACCCGATTATGTAGATAATTAATTTTAAATGTAGATAGTATTTTTCACCCTAACAGGTTTTAAACTGGTATAAACAGCCTAACTGAAACTCATATTATGTACGGGGGAAGGGTAGGGGGAAGACAGAACAGCTGTTTAATGCTCTAAGTAATGCTGCACTACATGGTTTTGGACAGGAAATGAAGAACACCTTTTCTCTATAGAAACAAGTGAGGAATTTAAGAAGGCAGAATAATTTAACCTACACTGATTTTGGGCCAGTTCATCAGATTTAAGACCTTTGCTTTCATATATGGTGACATGAGATCTCTAAAATTACTGTAGTCAGCAATGCTATGTCTTTATAGGAAAATTATGTAAGTCACAGAGTTTCTGCAAATACTAGTTGCACCCAAGAATCTGTAGGGTTTGGAAAAAAGGGTCCCAGAAGGCCCCAGTCCCACCCCTCCTAGTTCTCTGATTTTCTTTATGAAGATGCTGTTTGATCAAAATCCCAACCTAGCCTGCTGATGCTCAAGTCCTGAAAATACATGAGTTGTGAAAGAAGGGTTCACAGCACAAAGGAGTCCCATCACATGGGGCTTACATAGCCACAATTTGGTCAGAGTAAATAGCTTGTAGGTACATCTATGAATATTAAACTCACTTCAAACAGCAAGGAGCAGGCAACCTACTGTTTGAAATAAGAATGTGTGCTTACAAATCATCCACTATTGAGGGACTTTCCCCATCAGACTGCAAGCCAGCAGGCAATCTGATTTTTACTTTAAGGGTTCCTACAGTGTTGAACTGGCTTTCTTGCAAAATTCCATTCATTTAATCTCTGCCTGTTTTTGAAACACCACCCTAAGACCTTTGCTGCCCATAAGGTGTTTGCAGAGTTACAACTGTGGCCACATATTAGATCCTGGCTTGTTTGAGGTGGGTTTTTTTTTTTTCATTTTTATTTTTGGGGAGGTCTTATTTCAATAATTTCTTTGCTGTAATCATATTTTGGTTTATATTGGTCTTAGTACTATGCTACTGAGAACTAAAAACATAAAAAAGACTACTAGTTTCTACTTACCATTGTTTGATATCACACCATTTACTTAACTTAGCAGAGAACCATAATAAACAATAGCATTCTGGGTCACTAAAACTAAAACATGGTATCTATACCTACCAGTACTCATAGCAACCTTGCTGAAACATGTTTTAACATTATTGACCTGGAAAAAAAAAACATTTTACTTCTCACCTGACCAGACAAACTGTGAGAAGATCAGTTTCTCTAGAAGGCATCTTCCCATTGGGTACTACTAGAATGGGACTAATACAAAGGAAAACAGGAGCTTTACATCAGAATGTCTTTCTTTGTATGATTTATGGAAGTCCTATGTATTTTATCATAGTTATTCTAAGTTAGCTGGCTTATTTTAAGGTTCTTTAAAAAGCTTAAATATGAAAAGGGAAATGAGATTCATCATCTTCTTCCCAGAGTTCTTAATCTATAGGTATATTAAAAGTAAAGTCTTAAAAGGAAGTAACCTACCACTTAGTTATGCTAACTGCTTTCTTGGGAAGTTCTGTTCTCATTTTATATCACCACACATTCTACTAGCTTTCCATATGCTTTTTAAAATTTATTTTAAAACAACAAACAAGCTATATGCTGTACTAACACATCAATGCTAATTGCTTAGTTAAACATTATCTCTTGCATGAGCCAGTTACCATGGAGAGTTTGTTTGTGTATGAGAACTATTCTATACAAGTATTTTATTTAGGATGGATTCCTGGCTTAATCTTGCTATTCTAATTTAATGAAAAAAAAATGCTACATGTACAGTCATGCAAAGCCTGTGCTTTGAAGATACTTGACTGCGTGTCAAGAAAATACAAACTCTTATAGTTAATGTCAGGCCTTTTAACATGATATAGTTATTTTACAGGCATTCTAATCTCCAGTTATTTTGCTGTGGTCTGGGTGGAAAAAGAATAAATTGTACTGAATACAAGATATAAAATCATGACAATGAAAATAATGCCTCTACTTGCAGTTACAAAAATTTCGAGATCTGCATTTTAGAGCCACAGCTGAATACTATAGATAAAATTCCAAATCTATTCAAGGCATTGAATATTTTGCCATTCACCATTCAACATACAGCAAATATTTCACCGATGGCATCAAAGGAAGGAAGTAGAAAGAAGTGTCAGTAGGGTGTGGTCCTGTTTTTCTTTGTTACTGAAATTATTATGTGGTATCAGACATATTTATATTCTATCTTCCAGAAGAAATTATAATAATCTTTAAAGTGTGGTAGTAGATGGAGTCCAGAATAACTTACATAATTTATAGGCTTTAATTTTCAAGGTCATTCAGGCTTTCATAGAGGAGATTCTGGAAAAGAAAGTTGACTCTTGACAAATATCAACTTCTCCTCTCCAAACAGTTGTTATCTTTACTTGTAGAACTCTTACCTTAAATAAGAAAGAACATGCAGGCTGAAGAGCTCAGAACAATTCTCTAACAGTACGATTCAATATCTTGTAAAGCTCTCTCTCAAGGGAGGTTGCAGGAGACCCACTGCTTGAGCCATTTAAAACTAAACTGGACAAAACTTCATATAATACACTATAGAGAACAATTCTGGGTGAGTGGCGATTGTTGTCAATCAACTGTACTGGTTGATTTAACAAATATTTCCCATTCCTAACTTCTATGATTTTGCAGCAACATTAATGGGACACAAAATATGTGGAGCTTCCAAAATGGCTGAGTACCAATCCTACATCTTTTCATCTGGAACCACATTATATAGGTCTTGTTTAAAATATGTCAGAATTGGGGGCTATACGCAGCAGATATATTATGGGATTATGATCCACAATAAGACCCTCTACCTGAAGGTATCAGTGTAATTTCAAAAATTTTCAGATTGTGCTCTCTCTTAGCTCTTCCACTAAGAAAACTGCACAACATAACTGTACACTTTTTCTATTACTAATACATCATCATTGTTTTCTTTTGTATTTTTCTGATTTACTGTTGGGGGGGGGGGGTGTCCCCAAAATTCCAACACAGGCAGTGCACAGAATTATTGAATTATTACTCTCTGCAAAACAGAAACCTACAAAGTAATTTCTAGCTGGTGCTTACATCTGAACCTGAACTGGTTTTGTTCTGGAGAAGCTGTATTGGGCTATAATGACAATAAACTGGGTTTCTTTTTTCACTTTAAAACAGTAAAACACAGCACCTGATCCAAGGGCCGTTGAAGCCAACTTCAGTAGACTCTGGAAACAGCATACCAGGTAAGTAAAAGCTAGAGAATCTCGACCCAGAACTGAACCCAACACAGCAAATGCCCCCGACTCACAATGTGCGACACTTCAATGCAGTGTTTATGAACTACTCTTGAGCAGAGGCTATCAAGTATGATGAAATCTATAAAACCTGGTGGTTTAATGCTGTGCATGGGGTTGGAAATTAAGATCAGTCATATTTATTTTCAGTTAGGTCTATGCTAGAACTCACGCCTTTACTTCCAAAATTTACCAGTGCATTTTGCACCTATTCCCACAGAACA